>NW_026641150.1:4005000-4112500 GCF_028554395.1 Pezoporus wallicus | reverse complement strand
AATCAAATTAATTCAATACGGACAAAGCTTTGCTATAAGATATACATCAGACTAAATATGACACACCATGAGGCTGGGGACTATCTGTATATCTTGTTTGGAATAACAGTTAGGATGACTACAAATATAAAAACAGTTGTTCTAAGACATAAGGAGAACCAATGCTATATTTTGCACTGTGCTCCTTATGGATTTTCTAGCTTTAAATAGCAATAGGCAAACTCATTATGAAGTTACCTTCCATAATGCCCAATTCTTAATTTTAAAGCACCAATATTTGAACACATTTTGTTATACCAAGTCTCAAACTCAGCCTCCACAGCACAGAAGATAGAATTACAAAATTTGCTTGACTATTTCTCCAAGGAGTATCTGCACATGGTTGCATTGTTGTCAGTGACTTCCGTCATTGCTGTGTGAAAGCACATTGTGTGAATGATTTGCACTGTACCTCATTATTCCTGGAAGTTTTCATCTATATTGTATATTTGGGATCGTTATCCCCTTTGCATTCTTAAAGATTTTATGGTGTTGGGCTTTTTTGTTTTTTTCCTTTCCATTCTTTGGCTGTCCATATACTATGGAGCCCAGTATTAGCCCTGCTTGCTTTAGCAGAGAAATATCTGTCAATTGAAACCATGTGTATTTGTTCTGCCTTTTGCTTGTCTTTTACAGTGTAAGTATCAAGCGTGTACATGTGTACAGACTGCAGTTTTATATGCCCTGCACATAGATAAATACAAACACACGTGCCCACACAGATGTGCACCTACGAAATTATTGGTATCACCTAGTTCTAAGTAGCTGGTGTAACAAAATCAAGCAGTGATAAGTGTTTTCTTTGGATAATAATATGTATTTACAAACAGGCTCCCTTCTGCCCCCTTGTTTCACAGAATACTGTGTTCAACTTCCCTTTCCTGGATGTTGCACTGTGTTGATCACTGCCCTGCCTCTGCAAATCCTATTTGAAAATCTCATTTGCAGCATAACTGACAACAAAGGCATTACATGCTGTATGCCCTGCGTATTCTGCAGACTATTCCTTGCCTTTGTAAGTTATTTCTAACTTCTAATGAAAATACTGTGTGATCATTTGATGATCTTTTTTATTTATTAATAGTCTGTAAAATTAAGTGTGTCTAATCAAAGAATGGATCCTTTCTTAAAAGTGCAAGGTGGAATGCATTAGATCAGTGGTACAAAAAGCAGATGTTTTTTACTGCAGTAGGCCTTTCTTTGGGTACTCTAGGAAACAGGGACTTAAACAAAACAATAAACTGAAGAGAATTCTGAGGTGCAAATGCTGCCAGTCACTGCAAGGCACAGAAATCCTCTTTAGAGATGCATTTTCTCTGCATTTGTTTCTAAACTGTAATTCTGTTCTGTGATTAGAAAAAAAAAATAAGAAAAATGATTTGATATTTCAGGGCAGCTTCTGAATAATTACATGCAAAATGATCTACTATATGTTTATTGAATATAGTCTTGCGGAGACAAATGTGCATTTTATTCAGAAGGGTCATTTTTTAAAACACCCATTGTAGCTGCTTCACTAATGTCCAGGGGTTTTCGCCATGCACGCAGCACAGATTTTTTTGATTATGTAGATTTTTTTTTTCCCCTATTGCAGTTTCATATGCAAAGCATGCATCAGCCACATCCATGCTATCTCCTAAAGCAGTCATTCTGAAACCCAATCTGGGGACAGTGCAGACTAAATAAAATTTCATTTTGATTTGGCCTCCCGCTGAGAATGGGACTGCTTTGTTTCAGCCGACAGAACCAGCAAGCCAGAAAGGTATGTCCTGTTTTGCATGGCTGATGGTGTGACTTGAAGATCACAATCAGGCCGTTCATGCTCTCAGGGCTCGGCATCTCATCCACATCCTGTACCGTCTTTCTCTTTTCCTTGCCATTTGCTTTCCTTCTGTGCCGCCTGCCGTCTACCTGCAGGGCAAAGCTATGGCAGACCCTCACACTATTGTTTACTTTGGCATATGTTTAATAGCTGCATGGCTGTTTCAGGGTAGGGTTTTTTTCCTCTTTTTTTTTTTTTCCCCTCCCCACCCCCTGCCTTTGTTTTTTCCCTTCCCTATCCATGTTCACTTTCCTTATTTTCTAGGTGTTGAATACACAAATACTGAATTAACGGATAATTATGTAAGTACTGCTTGCAATGCTTCAGAGATTTTACTACGAGATTTGTAATGCAGAATTTTATTGTGAGTCTGAGGAAACATTTAACAGCTTTGAAGGACTTCAGTTTTCATAGCCCTTTAGAGCCGTTTAGGCAGAAAAGCAGACACACATTATAGTTAGGAGAGAAAAAAAAAAAACAACAAACCACTCTTAGGAAGGGGTCTGGCTGCTTTGCCATCTTCACATGCTTTATAGTTACAGCTGCAGTGTTTAGGGGAATATAAGTAAATATTTCTCTCTCTAAATATTAGTATTTATCTTAAAGCCAGTTTGCATTCCAGGAGAGCCTGTATAGCGTGCTCCTTGCTTCTGCTGCTGCCCCATCTTTCAAAGAAGGTGTTGGCATTTGGGGGAATGACCACTGTTTTAGCCTCTGGAGCAGTTTTTGGACAGGGCAGCAGGATGCCTGAAAGGCTCCTCATGATGCGAACTTACTCCTCAAAAGTGTATTTCTCTATGAAGCTGTGCTATTCCTTGTCTGTGAATTTATTTTTTTTTTTTTTTTTTTTTTGGGGGGGGGGGGGGGTGGGGCTGGAAGTTTTTCATGTGAAATAAAATTAGCATAAAATTTACCTCAGACAAAGGGCAAATTTTAATTTGGACTACTATGTATTTTGATATGGACAATGTCCTGTTTTCTTAGTGAGGTAGAATACAATTATAACTCCAAAGAAGAAAGCAGTCCTTAACAAAAACTCCCTAAAATATGTAGCATATTCTATGCAGCACTGACATTAAATGGGAATTAATGCCTTGGTTGTGATTTACAAACACAGAATTACTCTTTGTATGCAACATGCCTTTGTGGTTGGTGATATTAGTAACAGCAGGTTGTTCAGCAAGGTCTGATGGAATGTACACAATCAGTTGTAACACTCTCTGGTCTATTTAGCAAGTTTTGTTCCCAGCTTTTACTCCAACTCCACAACTCCCAGTGTTACTCCAACTCCATAACTTTCATCTTATAACCAGATTCATGTTTCACTTTCAGACTTGATGAGCTGGCCAAGGATACAGGCCCTTGGCATAACCATGTGGACCTTCACATGGCAGTGCTGTGACTTGAAACTTCACTTTCTTCCCACCTTCCATTATATTATTTTTTTAAAGTGGGGGTTGGGATACAAAGGCTCATCCACAAAAGTTTGGAGAAATTAAGAGGTAAAGATAAGATGGCCCACTGGCATCCCTGTAAGGAAGGGTAGGCCAAATGTGAGTTTCAGCTGCTTGCTTTAACCTTGCCGAACTCCAAAAGGATTTTCTGCACATGGCGTAGCACAGGATCTGGTCCTGCGTGGTTTTTTCTTCAGAGATGTTTACATAGTGAAATGCAGCTTGAGAAGATTATAAAGAAGCTATCTATCTGTAGCGATGTCTCATTTTCTTTAACAAATTTGGGGCTGTAAGAAAACTACAAAGAGGCTACATTTTTAAGAAACAAGAACTGTAGCTTTTTAAATGGATGCAGTGGGAAACTGCTCAGTTCTGGGTGTTATTTCCTCAATATCTCTAATCCTCCTGCTTCACCCCTCAGGTATCATTGGGATGTTTTCCAAATTACCAACTCTGCATTTTAATCAGAGTTTATAAAAATGAATTCCAACTTTATATTTGCCACGATTTCATTTTAACAGTTAAATATAAGTTGTAAGAGAAACTAAACTCTAGGTTTTGGCAGTGTATCCTAATTCCTTGATGTCAGAACTCAGTCCTAGCAGGCCTTTTTTTTGCACAAAAAAGTATTTTATATTACATCAATAGCTTCATTTTAAAAGAAATAATAATTAAATAAGAGGGTAAACATGGATCACTTGGAAATTGACAACATTTTTGTATAAAATGCGTAAGAAGAAAAATAGGAGTGTTATTTCTTTATTCCCAGGGATGAAGTATTTTTTAAAACAGTGGTGTTTGTTACAGTAAAGGAAAATAATTTTAGCTCCAGAATGCACTTACTGTTCTGGATACTTATTTTATTAATTACATAACCGTTGTATTTAGCCAGGAATTAATGCAAACTTTATTCTGGTGCTCTTAGGAGATCAGTTCCTTTTTTAGATTGGTTTATTAGCGCTCTATTTTGTGGTCATATACTGGATCAGCAAAAGAAGTGAGTGGGTTTTGGAAGTTAGTTTTGCATATATCACTTCCACAGAAAGAAAACTACAAAAATATTAGCCCAAAGTCCAGAACAAAGACCTCATTCTTAGATAGTCTTATAAGGCTGCTCTCAGTGGACTTAGCAGTGTTCCTCGTTATTTATATTTGCGTGCTTAAGAAAGGAATCAAATCCAAAATCCCAAGTCAGCTACCTCTAGCACACTGTAATTGCAAAAAGTTCCAATATACTTGGGCATGTAGCATATTTACTCGTATTTTTTAATGCAAAGGACTTAGTAATTCTCAGTTCTCTAACTTTTCTCTCACTTTTTGTGCTTTACGTGAATGAGGTGGCATGACCAAGATAAGTCATATCGATGCCCAGAATCCTATGGAGAAAATAGATCATGTAAAACAGATAATATATGGCCAACTGGTAACTAGACGAATGCACTCAGGAGACAAGTGTCTACTTGCAGTGATGCATATATGCACACTTCCATGTAAATTAGCTACATGGTGCCAGTGTATGTATGCATGCATCTATAAGTAAGTGTGTATGTGCACATATAGAAAAAGAGAGAGGAAGAGAGAGATGTAGGACATTGTCACCGGGGTTCTGGGGGCCCACCAATGGATGATACATGGGCAGATACTCTTACTGTGACCATAAGGAAGTTGAGAACCTGCATGGCTGGTGCATTTGCTGATCTCCAACCCATCGGAAACTTACAGCAACTCTGCAACTGATTATCTTAGAAATTCTCCTGCTACAAGAGAATTCACAGTGGTCTGTGTTAGTATCTGCCTAAAGACTTGTTGAGGTCAGTAAGATCCCAGACATGAATATTTGACAGTTGGTTCAGGGCCTGAAGATTTTGCAGTAGCCCCTTGGGCAAGCCAGGACAGACTAATTAACAAACCTTTGGAAAAATGTGGCAGAAATCTCTCATAATGCTGGACTTAGGACCTACCAGCAGAATTAACGAACAACTCATTCTCATTCAACTCAAAATCCTCATACTGATGTTCTTAGCTTAGTTTACACACCTGAATTGACCAACACCAATAAAAACGGTCTGAGAAACTGGTAGGAGATACTATAAAATTACATATCAAAGGACAATTGACTAGGAGCAGATACTATAAAATTATGTGTCAAAGGAAAGCTGAAATATCATGTCAGCAAGTATGAACATCGGAATCCGCTGTAGTTACAGTCCAAAAGGGTGAGTAGTACATTTGCTTCAGACTGAGATATTTTTACCAAATCTCCTTAGAAATAAAAAAAATAAATCAAAGCTAGATTTTTATTTTAAAAAGAAAGGATAAAGTTAATCAGAAGCTTACTGTTCGAGTTCACAAGAGCAACAGTATGTTATAAAAATCAATGCCATCATTTAACCCTTCATATGGTAAGGTTTCAGGCTTTCAGAAAGTTTCCTTTCCTGACCATAAAAATAAAGCAGGAGCTTTCTCATTTTTTTTAGGAGGTATGCTCCACTACAAGGAGGTATTCTTCCTATAATTCTTTTAAATAGAAATCTAATAAAGCAATCCAAGTAGCTGATTAAATGGCTTAGTGTAAACAGAAAACCAGTTTACAGCATCTACTTGGAAATACAATATTTCGTGAGTTGGGAGAAAGAAGTCAGAAAATTATGTTATTATTAGCGTATATACACCAGTAGAAAATCCACCACTGGAATGACTGTCAGAATAAAGCTACACTTGGGGAGGGTGCTTCTAGAAAGCACAGTTTGAGAGATGTTCAAAGAACAGAAGTTTGGAGTCTTGGTAACACTGTCTTGAAAGATTTTCTCAAAACAAAATGCATGTTGACCTCCCACGTGTCATGGCTTATAAATGAGTTAAGATTTTGTTGATTATATTGAAAAAAATAGACAATGTGTATTAGTTAATTATTTATCAGTCTTTTCTTATCAAGGCTGAAAAAAGATTTTTGTCTACAAAATATGGGGTAGATGGAAGAAATTACTAGTGAACATCTAATGAATATTATATAGCACAGAAATGGGCTACAGATTAATAGAAGCATCCTCTCCTTCATTAATTGTTCTTTACCCTACGGGGGTGGAGAAGGTTAGGTTATAGCAGCATTATGTCCTCACAATAAAAATACATTTACTCTCCTAGCATCCACTGCAATTGGTTATTCATTATATATAATTTTCTTTATTTTTGAAACTCTTTACCAGCTGTCTGACAAATGCACACTTGAAACATTTTTTTAAACTTTTGGAATCATTTGCATTCAATGGGAAAATTCCGCTAGTAAATTATTATTCATTATTTTTTTTCTGGTGATGGACAAACCTCAGAAGATTGAGAGGACTGTTTCAGACAAATATAACAATATCAGTGTTTATTTACAGTGTTTCAAAAAATCTCTACTGTCATTGTATCCAGGAACCTCCAAATCATCACTATTTTTGGGTTTTTTTTCAATGATGTCCAGCTTTACTTCTGTCCCCTTCTGAGGTTCCTTTACTCTACCAAGCAGGGCAGTGTCTCCTCATGGGTGGCAGGCTACATTTCAGAGGAAATTAATTCATTCTCCAATCCATGTTTCTTTCAGGAGTAACCCACAGAATCTTGATGCAGAGAACAGCCACAAGAAGTACTAGGAAACATTTTCTTCCGTAGTTTGTTTGTTTATTTTTCTTTCCTCTCTTACTCTACTCTGAGTTAAATTTTTCCCAGATACATGTATTGCTCCTTACTGTGGAGATAATAAAAGGAGATTCCTATACCTTAAAACAGGAACATGAAAGGAAGTGCTGCAGGAAGATTTACAGTATCTCCTCAATCTCTTCTTATTTTCACATGGGAAATCCGAAGTAAATAAAAATAAGTAACTTTAAATGGGTATAAAAAAAAAAATGAACTAGTTAAATAAAATCCACAAGAACCTCAATTTTGTTGGACACATTGTAAATGATAAACAGATTTTCATCTAATGGAACTGGAAAAAAAAAAAAGAGGACTTAATTTTTGTTTCTTCCTCTCTTTTATTTTTTTTTTTTCTGTATAAGAGATTCAGTCAAGATCCCAAATTGCACTTTAGGGAGGTAAGACGAAGAGTCTAAAAGCTGCCTTAGTAGGATCAGCTAAAAGAGCTAAATAGATCTGGGTGTTATCAGGTTAACAATGATAACTCACCTTAAGGTCTCTAAAAATAGAAGTGAAAGAAGCACATCAGTACTGAAGAGCAAGGGGGCCAGAACAAAATTCTGAAGATCCCCATAATTAACTGGCTGAGGGTCAGATGAACACTTATTAAAATGCACCAAAGCACAACGGGGTGTCTCAAAGATAGAGTTTCAATCTTAACCAAGACTGTCTTGGTTTTGTCAATTCCAGCCAGGCCTGCCATGTTATTTTAATAAGTACTTTTCTCTACATATTACCTTTGAGAATTTTGGGGGAACATTTATGTTAAAAGGTTAAGAGGGCAGTTTATAGACAATTCAGGGGACAAGCCTCCTTAGAATGTATAGGAAGAATGACATTCTGGTGATATTTTAAGATATATTTGTATTTGATATTTGAACGCTGTGAGATAAAGGCATCAATTTACATTCTGGTTTCAAAGGCAATAGTAAGTCTTCATTAAGAAATAGTGTTCTACCAGTGCAATATCCCTATCCTAGTGCTGCTAAATACTATATATTGTCAACCCTTCTTTTTACAGCATCAAGATGATACTCAAACTGCCTCTCTCAGGTAATTTTAATGAAGATCAGTATTTCATCCCACCCTAATCCAAAACCAGATGTCCAGCTTTCTTGGTCACAAATATTGCTTGTTAGCATAAAGAGAAGGCTGTGTTTTAAACCACAGACTCTATCTAATTCCACCTGGTTTTGGTTAAAATGTGTTATCAGAATTGGTTGATTAAAGATAACTGAGAAGTAGAGAGAGCTGTGTGGACTTCTGAGGAATATGGGGGACCTGGGTGGATCAGAACAGAGGTAGGGCAGGAGGAATCTTAAGGTCCTTTCCAACCCTAACGATTCTATGATTCTATGTGTAGCTGATCTGGCTGAAGTCCTCAAATACACTGTTCTATGGAAATGTAAGTTTGTTAGAGTATTTAAGTCCAGCAAGTAGGGTTTTTTTTCCAGGTGTAGTTTGAAGTGCAGTAATGTTTAGCTGCTTATATGTAGGAGGGATTTTTTGGTTTCTGATTTTCTTTTCTTTAGTTAGATTGCAGCATCTTTGATTTTGCAATTCCTTCATAAATTATTTTAAGTTTTCTTTGCATATGTGCATACCCACACACACATATTTACCACTTGGAGGACAAGTTGGATAAAGCAGAAGTGTAATATCACACCTCCCCTCTCCTGAATAAAGGACTGGCCGTCAGCGGGTACCCGAAGTGCTATGTACTCCCTGGAACACAAAGAACAAAATGCTCTACAGGCAACTGACAATAATCTGGCCTCAAATTCTCTCTTCTGGGTGACTCCTAGTTCTTTCGCAGTCGTGGCTCAAGTAAGCGGCAGTGTTGTGGTACACTGACAAACAGGATCCCAGTCTTCCAAAATCCTGCCCTCACAATTTGTTATGCTGAAAGGCATTCAAGTAAAGCCTGTCCCTGAATGTGTAACCACAGCCTATGATGAATACAGTGAGGGGTTTTTGAGTGGGAAAAGCAGGGGCTGTGGGTTTTGCTTGACTGAAGAAGGAAGTGAACTAGAAGAATAGGAGGAAATGAGAGAAACAGTCATGAGAAGGGTCCCGAGACAAAGCAGAGTAAAACGTCCTTGGGGCACAGAATTGATTATGTGGATAAAGAAGAGAGCTGTTGAAGAGAAACTTTTTGCTCCAGTTTCTTACATGGTCAAGGGGCAGAATTTTGTGCAATCTTTCCAACAGGCTTGCACCAAAGGTGAGACTGCATTCGTGCCAGCCACTGCCCAAAGGCTACAGTTCAACAGCACTTTGAGAATCCACTTGAACCAGAGGTATAAAAAATATGAATACCTGTCTGAATTTTACCTCTTCTCTGTATTTCTCTTGCCTTTTCTGTTCAAAACAGAAATATCCTCATTCTTCTCCTTCTGCCTGTGAGCTCCTTCTCATCTTTGAGATCATCTAAGAAGGGTGCAATAAAGAAGATGAAGGTTAGAAGTCCTCGTTGTGGTTTTGCTAGGAACACAGGAGTGATTACAGCCTGTGAAACCAGCTCTTATTACTTCACGTGGAAGTACTGGATCTCACATCAGTTTGCTCTCTGAATTCCCAAATCACATAAGAAAGCAAGAGGCTCTTAACATGTAGCGGTTCATTAATTTAGTATTGCAACAAATGCACCTTCCTGAGTCAAGATCCTCTAAAGTCTGTCAGGTTTGTGTGCAACACTATTGCAGGGCAATTTTATTTCTGTAAGAATAGTAACCTTGCTTCCCTGAGTAGAGATGTGCGTTTCCTTCAATACCTTCACAGTTTTCCTGAGTACAACCAAACTCTTTGGTTGTATTCGACCTTCAAGTGGGACAACGGAAACTTACACTGCTTCTTTCATCAAATCACTCATTCTCTCCTAATCCTCTGCAGATCCTCACCAGTCTCTCAAATCTAGATATAGTTATATGTGTTGGTTTTCTCTGGTCCTACTTTATCTTTTTGCCTAGGCTTTTTTTTACACTGTGCCCAAAGCTGTCTTTCATAGTCATGCTCTGTGGAAAACCATTATGCATTTAAAAAATCCAATCCAGTGTTACTATAGGCCAGTAAAAAGACTGATACTGGTTTTCTGTTCCAAGCAGAACTCATGGACGCTATTAATTTTTTCAGTATTTCCAGGCATTCACTATTCAGAGCAATGAGCTGCCATCAAGAAATCCTGGAAGAACAACTACTGTCTATGCACAGGCTACCTGCACACTGCACAAGCTGTAGAACCAGTGATCCTAGACTCACTGGTTACACCATACATGGACTACATACATGGTAGTCCGACTTCTCTGATCTCCCAGGCAAACCACAGTTTTCCTGTGAGAAGCAGATAAATCTTAGTTGAAACTGTTCCTCTAGCCAAGTTTTATTCATTGCAAGAGAGAAACTAAAACACATGAGTCATGCCATGTGCTAGGTCCAGGGCACTGAAGCTAAGTGGAAGTTCTGGCTGAGTACAAGTCTTCCATAAACCACACTTTCCCTGCAAAGATCTTTTCTCTTGGTTTTTTTCAAACCCTATAGTCTTTGCTTCATCCTGCAGAAGAACTCAAAGCGCTTGTTTGTCATTTAGGCCAGAGAGTAGACCTCACTGTGGACTCTCAGTAACTGATCTGTCATAGCACTTTTCCATGATGTCCATGGTCTTAATATCGTCATGCCATTATTGACATCTAGTGTCCTTACAGCCCCTGAAAACCACATACTTCTCCAGTATCGGACAGAAAACTTTTCTGTACAGAAAAGTGTGAAGGAACCACCTCCTCTGAGGCTTCACGCTCCTTCCTGTCCTCCTGGAGCACAAGTTCACTAGCATCCCGACCCTTTTATGCATCTGTTCAACCTGCAGAAAGCTACTTCCCAGCAGCTGCTTGTAACTGGAAGGAGAACAATCCTGGGAAAATCATCCCACAGACTTGGCTACCACATAGAAGGAAATTTCCAGGGATAATTAATTTCCTGGTCTTCTTTCTGACAGTAAAACAGGATTCCTTCAGCAATAAGTTATTGTCTTCCCACACTGAAATGAAGGTGAATATTTTTGGAAGACCCATTAAGCTTGCTTTCCATTAATGAATTCCACACATTAAGTGGCTGGTCCCTGTAGCTCTCACACAAACAAATCACTTTTCACTGTTTGCACAAATTAGACAGTACAACTTAGAATCACAGGAAACAGGACTCTGTTCAGCAGCTAGTCAATGTAAATGGCTTGACCTTGAATGTGCCTTAAAGATACCTGCATGACTTGTTCTTGAAATCTCCCAGTGGTGGAGATGCCACAGTCTCTCCAGGTGAGGTAAGTGTTCTTCTCCAGCACTTAACTTTTCTTACAATTAGAATTCTTTTCTGAATGTCTAACCCAAATCCCTCTTGCTGTGATTCAAGGCTATTACTTCTTGTCCTATCCACATTGGGCTTGTCATACAGATTATTCTCTTTCTCTTACATATCTCTCAGCTGCTATCATTTATCTCTCAGTCTTCTTCACTTTTAGACAGAATAACTGCAGTCCTTTCATCCTTCATTCAAAGGTCTCATTTTCTGATCATTCACATTCTTTTCTGACCTCTGTTCTCCAAATTTCCCACATCTGTTCTTAAGGACAGTGGTCAAAAAGTGGACACAGTACATCACTGGAGGCATCACTAGCACCGAGCAGAACTCAGATCATGGTTTTGTTCTTTCTTCCCTAAGAAAAGGGTGGTTTATTAGGTTTAATCCACAGTACATCTGCTCTTCTGGCTGTAAAGGGTTGCTATGTAATAGCAGTTAGATTTTTAATACACTGTTTAGGCAGCTAAGGAATGGCTTTTTAGCATTTTAAATGTTCTCCAATAATTTCTTGTTAAACTTTGTCATCATTAGCATTTGCAATACAACTGTAAGGCAGAGAAATACTATTGTCACCATTTTTTTTCAATGAAGAGGCTGCAGGACTGCAAAATATGCTTTGCAAAGGCATATTTTGTCTTGTGCCTTTTGAGGAAAAAATGTTGCTGGATTCTTCTGTATGGGATTCTGCAGTGTATTTGAAATCTCCTTCCACAAAACATGATTATTCAATGAGTGTCTTCATAGCGCAGGTTTCCAAGCCAAGTCTCTCTTCTTAAGGGCTGTCAAAGGTGCTTAACTGTAAACTCATATGATTAATATTTTGTTCATTTCTGCATTTCTCCATTTAAGTACCTACATTTTCATGTGCTCCAGAGCACTTCATCAAAATCTTTTCTCCCTCCTGGGACAGTTGGTCAAGGAGAAAAGCAGAATGGCAGTTGGAGAAGATAGGACCAGAAAAGAACCTGAGGGAGAGGCTCCAAGTGATAGCAGAGACTGTTTCTTTGAGCAGAAATAACCAGAAGCATTCATCTCTAGACCCTAACCCTATCCAGAATGTGGAATTTTTTCAAAGTTTTCTTAATTTACAGTGTTCCTCTGCTGTCAGCAAACACCTGAAACCCACTTAAAAATGTGTCTTACTTCTCCCTTGTGGCTGATCCAATTCCTCCTTTGGTGGCTGATCCACCAAAAAAAGACGATAATCTAGTATTCTTACTGGGTTCTCAATAGCTCAAGTGACAGAGTTCTTCACTGTGCAGCAGAGGTTTCCAGCCAGTACACATGTACAGATCTGAATGGTTCTGTCTAACCTCATTTCTGCCATGTCTATTTTAATTTTGATTGTTTTGATCTTAATTTAGCCCTCTTGCTTGAATGCATTATGTGCATAGATATGGACTATAAAACATGATGTGTCAGCAATTTCTAGCACTGCTAAGAGGTTTGAAAGTGATGAAATCTGGTGGTCTAGTGGCATGATTCATGTGACATAAATTGAAATCACAGTGGGTCATAATGCAGCACAACAGGTGCACCAAAATATTTTAAATGGTTTCTATTCAATTAAAAAAAAAAAAAAGAAATCAAGACAGAATCAAGAACAATGGCAGCCATCATTACATTATTTCCACAAATCCTTGTAGGCAAAGCAGCCGGAAAGGGGATCAGGGAGAGGACATTTTTTGTTATTTGCAGTGGGGATGCAAATGCAGTTGTTCAGTGTAAACCACATACTATATTTTTTGTCTTTCATGTGTTGTGATAAAAGTAGTTTTCTTACCAGTATAACATGTTTCATTAATACAATGTTTAAATAATTAAATACAGCAACTCTGGAGGCAATGGCTAAGATAAAAGTTTGTAGGCAATCCATTATTGCGATCGACAGTACTTCTTAAAACCCATGGAGATGTAATTTGGTAATTTAACTTCTGAAGTCAGTTGTTTAATAAACTATTACATTTTAATATAGTTTTGTTCTTGTCAAAGGGAATGTTTAATTTCCCCTCTGTCAACTGTTCCAGATGAAGTTATTAGTGGTTTCAAGGTTGAGGGGCTGCTGGGTTCCTGTTTGAATATCACTACCGTGTGGTTCCCACTATCTCTAGATTTTGCCACTGTAACATAACATCTGTGACCTTTAGTGGTTATAATTATTTTGTAGGGATAGTAGCTGCCATCATTTGAGTCTTCGATATTGATATATTTCATTAGATTTAATTCTGTTGGCAGAGAGTAAGATACTGGTTAAGGGGGATATATAATTAGTTGTAGTAGGATTAAGTTAATATTAGTATACTCTAATAATGGATGTCCCAGAACCATTAAATAGAGGGAATATAATAGCCAACAAACTAAACATTACCGCTGCTGCTATCTGAGCTTGTCATAGTTTTAAACAGATTTACTTGCTGAAGTTTTGATATGTTGTTCTTTTTTATTTTTAATTATTATTGAAAAAGCTTTTATAAGAAATGTATTCTTAAAAAAAAAAAACCAAAACATAAAATAAAGGCTGTGTTCCTCTCTATTTGTTTTTCTCCTGTTGTGAAGACTTTAGTTATGTAATGTTGGGATATAGTTTTAATATTCCTGTTCAGCTTCTTCTTTTGCAAATTGCTGACAGCTGATAAAATACCATTGAAGACAGGCATGGTAATCAGTTAAATGATTTTCCATATGCCCATCCATTACTGGTAGCAATCGAGGGTGGTGGACATTTCCATGATTCTTATGCTCAGAAATACCAAGGCAGCAAAGACCAGGATGGCAGCACCCACTGTACCTTAATCTGGTCATTGTGACTCACCTGCAGTGGAGACTGTCTCACTGCAGTGTGACAGGTTCATGAAGATTAGGGAGCAAGGGCCTTTCCACAGGCATTTGCTTATCACTGGCCCTGGTGACATGTGGGATTATTTATGGCTGAGTCCTTTACCACAGCACTCAGTTCTGAGATAAAAAACACTCAACAGAGTTCCCACCGCCTCTCAAGCTGAAGAGATGGAAATTGGCATTATTTGAAATTCAAGGAGTTTTTACTGTACACAGGAAAAATCCAAATGTGGAACGGGATTTGTTATTAACTGTAAATCCCCTTTCCCCTAAGAAAACCAGAGTAAATGCAGGAAATAAGCTCCCATTTATATACCATAGAGACAATGCTTCATTGTCACTTACATTTTAAAGTCACAAGTGAAAAGTAAATGGAAAGTGGGAGCAAATATCAAGGTGTTAGTGCCACTGATCCTTCCATAGTGCAGCCAATAGGAGTTTTTTGTAGCTTACTTGCAACCGATGAGGGAAGGCTTACATATACAGAACAATTGATGATTTAATCTTTAGAGCACACAAATCAAGAAGAGGGGGAATATCTTTGCCTCTTTTTTACTACTAGTTCTACACATTTCGTATTTATTTACTCATTGCACTGCAGTATTTTAAGAAACTTTTAAACATTTCTTTAAGCAGAAAAGATGATGGATAATGAGGTGGATCAAAAACTGGCTGAATGGCAGAGCTCAGAGCGTCATGATCAACGAAGTAGGATCCAGTTGGAGGCCTGTAGTCCATGGCGTTTCCCAGGATTCAATACTGGGTCCAGTCTTACTCAACTTGTTAACAACCTGGAAGAAGAGATAGAATGTTGCCTCAGCAAGTTTGTGTGCAAACCATGAATAAAATACTAACTTTCCTTCTTTGCACTTATTTCTTCCCTTTAAATTTTATTTAGGAGAGCCTTTGCCATAACCAGCCTGGGGTCCCATATGGCTAAATCCATCTTGGCTATCTCTGTATGCCAGCACAGAATCTATTCCACACCTCTTGTATGTTACCAAGCCCACACGGTACTTCAGTTTCTCCATAAACATGGTCCTTAGGATTGCCCATTCCATTCTTATTTAATTTGTGTTCAAATGATTTTCCATTTTCATTGACAGTTTTTGAGTTTCAGCCTTACAGGAGGCAGTAGGCAGAATGCACATGCTGTACAATTTTGGCTTCAGGGAAAGTGGCATCTTTTCTGTAAGAATTTGTACTAGTTACTAATACCACCTATCTCATAATGATACTAATTTTTGTCTCACTTTCTTTGTCACTATCTCTCAAACTTGACCCAGGTAGACATTTTCTTCCACCCCTGATTTGCATGTACTGAAATCATACTGATTAAATCACACTGGTCATTTGTGTCCTAGGTGTATTTGACAATACCGCTGTTACCATGTTTGACACAGTTTTGTTTTTCATTTTGTTCCTGTGACTCTGCAGAGGAAAGTTGCATAAAACCTGTTGCATGCTGAAAAGAGTACAAACCTAAAGTGACTTAAATGTACTCTATTAGCATTTCTTTGCTTACTATTCCCTATGAGCTCTACAAAGATGTTTTCTACACAGGAAAATGTAGGTGCAGGGGAAAGCTAATTTGCTATCAATATGCTGATTTTATTGTAAATTTCTACCAGACTAGATCTCCTTTTCTCAAATTCACTTTGGATATATACACATAAATCATTGAAAACTACTATATCTTGCATGTGTAATGTTGGAGGTATTGGGTCTGTTTACAATAACAAAAGCTTCCTTGTTTTTCATAAAGTGGAGACGTAAGAAACAATGGTGTTCTTGATACCTATGCATCACTTTTAGCATTATGGTAGCCTGGGCACTGGCATAATAGAGGCATCAGATAAAATAATAATACTCAAATGATGTTTGCAAAGTTGAGCTCGTAAATGTCAAAGGTGATTTGAAGTGGACAAGAGTGAGTCTTAACAAATCAAGCAGGGGCTGCTGGCAATTGTTTCTGTTCTCATTTCTTATTGAAACTAATATTGGACAAATTGAAAGAGTGATTGCCTTAGAGCTTTCACAATGTCTTCACCAATCTGTTGTCCATTTCCATAAAAAATGGGAGTGAAAATGGCAGCTGACTTCTTTTGACCTCTCTCAATTTCACTGTGGCTCCTGTCGGAGGTCTGAAAAAGCAGTTTTTCAGGCAGATCATTATCTGCTGTAGCAAGTTAGCTGGCAGAGAAATTGAAAAATATCAGTCAAATAATCTGTTTAAGCCTGGTCTTTCTGTATGTGTTATGATCTGCAGCAAAAAAAAAAAGCCTCAACTTGAAAATGGATGAAAGTAGAAGTAGTTCCTTCACCAGACACTTTCTTTTGTTATGCCAATTCTTCTTTCCCTCTGTCCTTAGGATTTTCCTGGCAGCATTGTAGCAAGATAAGAAGCTACCTGGAGTGACTAAATCCTAGTCTTTCTTATCTTCTTGACTTACTGGTTTCTACCCTTCTGGAATCATAGACAAGGAACTGTTTTGCTCTACTTGCCTTAATAACTCATTCCCTTTCCGCCTAGTATCGTTCCTTAGATTTACAGAAGTGTCACCATCTTGATTCCACAAACTTGTTGCAGAAACACCTTCTTCTTCTAAAATTTAATTTCATGAACTTTTTCTTCTTAGACACTTGCAATCCCACTAGATTTTCTCATCTCTCTGAAGGCCAAGACCTGTCTTCCATACATATCAGAGCTGTGGGTGTGCTGACACTTAGTTTCTCTGAACTTCCTCTGTAACCCACGACAGAGATCTTAATTTCCCTTGAAAGCAGGTCAAGCTATCTAGTACAAGATTTGCTCTTAGGAATTGTGTTTCTCTTCTAAAGGGAGTTTTGAAGGATTGCTCTTCTAATCTTCATTTTTCTTTCAAGTACTTAAAATTAGGTAGAGAACCGGCAGCTCCATTCAGGAATTTTGGGGATCCTTAAAATTAGTGCCCCAAGACCCTAGTCCATGCTGCTGGTCATCCAACCTAACAATGCTGGGATTACCCAGCAAACACCTGACTATATCAAGTGAACAGCTTGGACTCAATTGCCACCTCAGCTGCCTTCCATCAAGCTGATTCTTTCTGCCTGAACCCCTGTGTTGCTAGAAGGTATAAAGACCACTACAGACCAGTCTTTTCTCCCCTATTTTCCAGTCTATGTGTCTTTTAGCCTCTCCCAGATTAACTTCATGTTTCAAAGGTTCTTCTACATCTGCTATTTCTCTGCTTAGCTTTCCTTAACTGCTGCTCAATTACCAGTCTCTTCTTACCTTGGGGAAGTAGACACCTTTCACTCTTCTTTTTCACAGAAGCTAGGCACTTCATAGAGATAATCATCTCAGCTGGGAAAGGAATTAAACCTTTTTTGACTAACCACCGCAGTTACAGAAGACACTTTTTACCTTAGTTTCATGGCTAAAAGTGCCCAGGTGCCCTTTCTTAAAATTTCATTTGCTTCTGAACGTAATTTTTTGTGCTGGGAGGCTTAAAAAAGACATATTATTTGTCTTTGGAATATCTTATCTAAAGAATTTGGCTGAAATTTCAAGTTTAGTCTGTTATTACTGAAAATAAGATATCTCTTGTACTGAGTTCTGGGTTATTTAACATAGCATGTGATTGCTGTACCAGAAACAGATTCTTTAAAAAAAAATGCACAGAGTTTTTCAGCAACAAGAAAAAAAGATGTCTTGTTTCCTTTTGTATGAGTGGAAAGAAACAACTTAGACTTCAGAGAATTCGTCTCAGTTTCCACCTTCTTCCATTGTGAAGAATCCCTGTGTTTAATTAAGGACAGAATGACTAGATATACTCAAACAAAGAGTATCAGACCCATTTGGTTTCTATCAGCAATCATAAGATAGCACTAGGGAAGGAGCTGTGTGAACAATAAAAACACTAAAGTAACAAAACCAGAGACAGTTGCAACTGCTATTCTGAGGCCCATTGGAGGCAAGCTATTGACTGACCATTTTATAAAGTTATAATGTCATGGCAGCAGCTCAAGCTTTCTGCAGAGCTATCTTAGTTTCCAGTTGAGTTAACACATAGTAGCCACATTACTGCAAAATACTCCCTTGTAATTGGCAACTCATTAGGTGATGTGCTACAGCTGATTCAGATCATTCCTCTGATTCCTGATTTCAGAAGTTGATTTTCACTCAGGTACAAAGTTTAAAGGTACATAAAGTGGTTGCTAGGCTCAAAATTTGACCTATCTTTGCCTGTTTTTCACTACTGTGTGACTTTTCTCCCACTGATTGTTTTCATTTTATTTAATTTATTTTTATTTTGGTTTGTTGGACTTTAGGACTCCAGGGCTATGCAACTATTAAGAGATAATAAGATTAAGTGTAGGCTCCATTGCAGTGCTTTGGTGTTGTGGATCTACAGAGCTTGCAGACTAAATATCATTATTTTATTTACAGACACCCTTCTACTCCCATGAGGCTATTATATTAGCCTCCTACTTTTCTGTCTGTCCTTTGTAACTGTTTGGTTTTGTTTTGGTTTTTTTTTTTGGGGGGGGGTCCTTTACATTCCCTGCACTGATGCTGAGAATGACCCCATTCTGATCAGAGGTTCTCAGTAGTCAGAATATAACTGTGACTCTATGGTCTCAGAAAGATGTGTCTGAACCTCAATTTGACCATAGGTTTTATTACTACAGTTATTACTTCACCGCATGATGTAATGAATACATATTTCATACTTGTTTACTTTAGAAGAATGAACGAAAAAATATACTTTTTTTCTGGATTTGTCAGTCTTTCATCTTGTTCAGGATTTAAATTCAGACTATCAGTGGTATGTAGATTCCCTATAAAGACCTCTCTTGATATTTAAGGCGAGAATCAGGATACCGCCCTTTACTTTCACTGGAGCAAAGTTTTTGATCATGGTGTTTTGGGTTTCCCTCCTTTGGTTTTCCCTTCCTTTTCTGCATTCAGAGAGGAAGATGCGAGGTTTTTCTATAAACACTTAACAGTGAGGATAAAATGGGACTCTGTTAGCTACTGGAGCCAGCTGGGCTGACCAAATTGCTTGCCTTCCAGGACAGTTGCATTCTGTGCCTTTGCAGGTGCTGGGGAATGGAAAATACCATGGTTCACCTCTTGGACAGACATGGCGTTAGATTTCAAAATTCTCATCCTTAGCAAGAAACTAGAATAAAAGGGCATTGTAGCAGACAGCAACATGGGAGGTAGGGCTCAGAGTGGTTGGAAAGTGAGCTATCTCCGCAAAAGTGTTAAGTGTGACCTACTCTCCTTTTCCTCCATTTGCAATGCTCTGGTCCAGCAGGTTTGCAGTCTCCAGGGTCATAAATCCACAAGCATAGACACTTTTCCTTTGTCCCAGCAGTTTCCCTTTCTGTAAAAGTACCAATTTTGCACTGTTCCTCCATTGATCCAAGGGAAGTGGCTGATGCTGTGTGGTAACAAACTGTGAAGGGGTTCTGGCCAAGACCCAATGAGCCAACAAGCTCATGAAAGGGTAAGGGGGCAGTATCCTTGCATGCCCCACTCATGGGCACCAGTGATATGGACCGTTTTGAGGCATGACGTAGGCCTGCCTTCCTGCTTGTTTGCAAGAGTCATGGCTTGCTCAACTTTGATTATTTTATTTTGCAGTACTTTGTGGGCAACAGGCTCTTTTCCAAAATGCCTTTCTCACACAGACACCACGCCTTTCCAGGAACACCACCCTTCTTTTTTTCTATTCTCAGAATATTCTTTTTCAGGGGTTTAGTGGTAGTTCAGCAATCCCCTGAACCTGACCTTTATAAAAGGAGTAAAGGGTAAAAATTACTCCTTTTTATTCTTTTACAGTGCCTTTGTGATTTATAAAGAAACAACAGCCACTGAGCTTTCTCACTTATCTTTGATTTATTTTTAACTTTAGCAGTATCAAATTTTTATATCCTTCCCCCCTTTTTCATTAAGACTTTCTAGGGAAGTTTGTAACTGGCAGTATTCGGAGCTTTCTCAAAGGGCTGACTAAGCCTTTTTCTCATGTGTTTTTCAGGAATTTAAGTACTGTAAGCGCTTATGGGTAAAAAAACACTTTTAAAGTGTATGACTTAAAGGTCCCACCCTCCTGTCATTAAACAGCTTCCAATCTTTTGTCCCTTTTGATGTCATAATCCTAGCAGTTCTCCAGACTCTGAAGGACTTATCTAGGGAAAAACACAGAAATCAGTACCTGGAAAACAAATGGGTTTGAAGGACAGAAAAGAATTTTTGTTTGTTTATTTATATGTTTAAAGAAGAGATAAAAAATAAGCACATTATGTATGTGTATATATATATACATATAAATTGCACTTTTAAGTTCTGTACCTTGCTGTTTGAAAACTGGAATGAAGAGCTAGTTTTAGTATTCTGGTTAATAGCACACACTGATTATCAGAATTCCAAGGCTTTTTTTCCACATCATATTATGTGGTGTTTGGTTGTTTTTTTTCTGTACTTACATATGTATATCTGGCATAATATCAAATGCTATGTAAAATTCCATACATCTGAATTGCACTTTCAACTTCCCAGTTCTGTCAACTTTAGATATGATACTGTTTTTCCCCTGCAAAGTCTTACTTTTAATATATGGGTATAAAATAGCAATTAGAGTTCTGTGTCAATCAGGGTCCACTATTCCAACCTGGTACTTTCACTTAGAGCAGCTTATACATTACACTCTATTCATGCTGTGGAACTACCATGCCCTAGAATGAATACAAACTAGGGATAAAAAGCTTTTTGTTTCAAGGCTCCACAAATGTGGAATCAGTTACCAGTTGATTTAAGAACAATTGGGAGCTTTTCCTGTGTTAAGATGGAACTGAAACAATACTTCATGATGACTAGAAGTCATTGTAATTGTTTTAATTGATGTTATTCTAGAGTTATCTTGCTTTATTGTTTATTTATATGCATTTGTTTATCACAGGTCATGCTTGAAAATGGGCTTTCATCTCAATTTATATAGACAGCTAACAAATATATGTATGTATGTGTATCAGCTACACTTGTTTATATCTGGCAGCAAAACCATATGTAGTGTACATATATTTCTTGCCTTTATGTTTGTGCTATCGATTAAGACATCTGAGTTTGATTTCAGCTTGACTTTTAAGTTTGCAGGAGAAATCAAGCAAGTATGTATCTCATAATATCAGTCAAATTATTGTTTGGCTCCCAAAGCAGAAACCAAGTTAAAGCATTAACTAAGCACATGTTGCTGTGCTTTATAAAGCAGTTCACTTTCTAGTTGCTTGGTTTTATCCTGCAGTGTGCTGGCTTTAAAAACAATGTATAATGTATTAAAAACAATGATATCGTCATTTGTAGAGAAATATACATGAAGTATTTATTGTCATAGCTGATAAAGTAATAGCATGTTTAATTTACACTCTCTGCGAATGATAAATATCTGCATAAGTATTCCTGCGTGTCTTTACATATCCAGCAAGTAAACTAAACAATATATAAGAGGAGGAGAGAGGAAGAACAAGTCATTATTTCATCTGTTCCATTTACAAACTCAGAAGTCACAAACATGCAGCTGGGAAATATGTTTGTCTCAAAGCTTCAAATCTGTGACATGTTAATTCATAAATAATTGCAGTCACATGGTCTTCCTCGAGGGCATTAGCTCAGTATTATTCCCAGTATAGTACACTTATTTGTAATAGAAAAGAGTGGACAAAAGTGGTTTTCATAAATCAGATAAAATAGCCTAATAAATCCAAACCATCATTATTTGTAACAGAAAATGAGCTTAGTTATGTAAGCAACATTTTTAAAATTTTAATGGTCTTTAGAAACTGGCAGGTGAGGAAATAAAGGGCAAGGCTACATTATTTCTGGTTATGGAATCTGTCAGCTAAAGGTATCACAGCCATGGACCAAATAGTGCTCTGACTTGCATTCCATTCTAACCCATGGACCACTTTACATCCAGATACTAAATCCTTCCATTAAGCATGAGCACTTTTCTATTGGGCAGTCATATGATAACATCGCCTGTGTCATTGTCTAAATGCAGCTGTTTGCAAAAATATAAGCTTTTTCCCAAAACTGTTGTCTTTGGTACTCTGACTGCAGAGTGAATAATACAGCATGAAAGGAACCTGAAGGAGCCGTTAGGGTCCATTGTGTCAATCCAGCTGCTACACATGCATATTAAGTCCACATTTAAAAATGCTTGTAAGGCTTTTTCTGTTTGGTTTGTTTTGCAGTCCATTTTTAAGCATTCACAGTTCTTTTTTTTTTCTTCCATTGTCAGAATTCCTAAACTACTCTGAACTACCCTTTGGACAAATTCCAATTCAAACCTAAAACTCTTTTAGTTATATAAGAGTAAGTTTGCTTTTCTTTTTTTTTTTTTTAATCAGGTGAAATTTAGAAGAAAGAAAAAATTTAAAACAAAACAATTTTTTTCCATTGGTTACTATAAAAAGCATTGTTTCATCTGAGAGCTGGTTGTCAGGCTTCAGTCAGCTTTGGATTTATTCTTCTGAAAGAAGAAATTAGAGTGGAAAACAAACTGACCATGACTGCAGCTATTATTGTTCAAACCACCACAAATTTCTCTTGATAAGAATAGTATTTTGTTAAAATATCAGATTAATTTGCTGTAGACATATGATTGTCATCCAAAATTTCATATTTCTAATAATTCATTTGCTAGAATACTTTGAATTCAGAGAATCAGTCTTCTCAGTGTAGCATAAGTACAGCATCACAAATGAGAATGCCAAATTTAAACTGTTTAGTCTGGGAATTTATTGCTGGCACTGGAGTGGTTGTTGGCAGAACATGTCCATATAGGGGGTTCATTCAGCTACTTCATTTTCAGTCCATGACATTAAGCAGTGGTTTGAGGACACTTAGTATTTCAATGCAGTCAACAACAAAAAGAAAAATATTCTCTCCTCCTCCTTTCTGTTTAATTGTATATTAGTACCTCAGAATTTTTTGCTTAAATATTAATCTTTCTTACGTAAGTTAGGAATTGCTTAGAGTAATTGAAAAAGTTTGTCATTTGTATAAAAAGTTGTCAGTGTCCTGGATTTTGATACTAGTCCTAATGCTCATTTTGCAGCTGCTGATGCACAGTGGTTTTACCTTGAGTTTAACAGCCCAAGCTAGATAAAGGATGTTGAGCAAGCAGGTAGTGTAGGGGCAGGTACACCATGTTCATGAAAGAGATTTACTTTAATATTTATCACGCTTCAAGCAGAGAAAGTGCAGGTTTAGGGTATAAATTTTACTAGTTAATGGTAAGTACATAGTTTTGAAAGGGCTTTAAAGACACACCTTGACCTAACCTGCAGCACACTGCAGAAAGGTGTCAGACAGAACCAGCCACTACTTGGACCTAAGAGTCACCCTGCAGCTGGAAGGTATGAAATCTTCAGTTCCTAGCTGATACCCTAAATGTACTCTAGTCATCAGCTGGTGTTAAGAGTGGGAAACATGGTCACATCTCTAAATGTATAAGGCAGATACATACCAGTATTAATTTAGGTCTGGAAAACACATTCTTGCATTTTCCCTTTCAGATGAAGACAAGGATTATAGATAAGGAAAAAATTAACACCACCAAATAAATCTCTCATTGTACTGCATGGGGTGAGAGAATCACAGAGCTGTTTACCAGCAAACACGTTCCATACAGGTCATTCAGCCCAGTCTTTTTTCTCCTTCCTTCATGTATTGTGTCAGGATTGATTTAATTAAATTTAAACCTTTGCTGATAGATCAACATAAAATCTGGCCTTAAAATCCTTCAGTGGACATGATTCTGGAAAACCCCTCGACAGTTTGCTCCATGACCTAACTGTTCTTGCGGTTGTAGTTTTTCCTAATATTTAACCCTATTACCTATGTTGCAGCTAAAGTCCATTACTTCTTAGGGTTTTTTTCCCATTGACTAATGAGAACAATTGGTCCCTGTCCTCTTGGTAACACCCCTTTATGTAATTATCGGGAGTTATTATGTCTCCCTTTTGGCTTCTCTTCCCTAGCCTGAACATACCCCAGTCTCTTAAGCTTTTCTCCTGGGCCTTATTTTCAACACCTTTTATCATTTTCGATGTCCTTCTCTTAAGTCCTTCTAATTTGTCTGTATCTTTTGAAAAATGTGGTAGCCCAAACTAAATGTGGCTGTCTGGATGAAGCTCAGCCAAGTCAAACAGAGCGGAAAAACTGCCTTCCTTGTATTACATATGATGCTCCAATTAACACAACCTACTGTAACGTTTGTCTTTCCTGTGACAGCATTGTCTCTTTGCTTCTTCAATATATTGTCCATGACCACTACTACTCCTTTCACTGGAATTTTCTGATCTAACTGATGTTCCATCATCTGCTTTGAGTTTCCATACAGCCACATATGTTTCCCATCTTCATACTTATTTGTATGTTGCTTTGCCTTATCTGAATCTTTGTCCTAGGGCTATTAATGTACCTTTAGCCACTGGAGTAATTTTGCTGTATCATATGCAAGATAGACTTTTTCCAGCAACTGAATACTCTCACCAGCCATACCAAAGCCCCATCAGAAGCTTATCTTCAACTGTTCTATTATTTCAACTATTTCTATTTCAACTGTTTCTACTGTGCAATTTAAAAAAAATATAAATATATTATTCATGATTTTTTTTTTTTAAAAGGAATATTTCCTTGTATGTAGTTAATCAATGATCTATGAAAACAGCAAGGAGGCTAGCCTAGAATTATCTGAAACACAAATTTTCTTAATTGCATGGACTTACAGTATTTTGATATGGTATTTCCTTCAACTTTAATTATGAAATCAAATATTCAACAATTTCCCACAAGCTAGAATTTCAAAACCTCATTTCAGAGACCCAGACACGTGATGTTGCAGAACTTGGATATGCATCCATCCCCAACCCACCTGGGAGGCAGGCTGGAAGGAATGCAGCCACTACTGAATCCTAACCCAGCAATGCTGCCTTTGCAGGACTAGCCCAGGGCTATGCAAACTCAAGCTACTGCTAGTTTTGCTGTCATAAAAGCCTTGAGAGGCTGTTTTGTGTTAGAGCTGCCACAGCATTACTCTACTGAAACCCAGATTTGAGGAGCTGCATCTGAAGTTTTCAAGTTTTTCTCTCTTCAGCAGTAAATGTGGAAGACTTCAGAGTCCCAGGATGGGCCAAGGAAATAGTAATCTGTGAATAGTCTTTAAATCAGATCTTTAACAGGGGGCAATATTTGTCAAATTTGGGGGAAACATTCAGGTTCAGCAAACTCTGTGCATGCACTAACAGCGACTCCTGAAGTACCTTCTTTTACCTACTTACATCTTGGTGTATCTATGTACATTCAAGATGTACATAGATAAACCAAAGGTTTTAATGGAATTCTTGCACCAGAGGAGAGCTCTAAAATTCCTTTTACTCTTACTTACCTTTATATCTGTTACTCTTTATTGTGCATGAAAGAATGCTCTTAGGTCTTGCTAGGCTAACACAGATTTATAGTGTTTATTCGTTTCCTTTTCCCTCTTAACATGAACCGGAACAGTTTGCCATACTCAAGTTTCCAGAGGTATGTCTACCTCATTTGCTCAAAATGCACTCCCAGGAGCAGACAAGAGCACATTGTGCCTGCTTGCAATCCACACCGGGCCCTTGGGCAGCCTGCCCAAACATGCCTGGCAGGGTCCTAACCACCTACTTACATATTAATACCACCTAAGAATGCCCCATGTGTTCAAGCCCATGGGATGTTGCATGTGCTAAAGAAGCACATTTTCTGCACAGGTATTCACTAGGCATAGAGGTGGGTCCAGGCCAGGGAGCAATCGTGGGGCACCCATCAGAGGAAGAGTTATTCCTTCTCTCAGAGGTTAAATTATATTGCCAATAGGGTCAGTCTCAGGCATTTGAGAGTGGGTAGGCTACCCAAAAGATGAGATTTTACACTACATTAATAAGTGTATATGTTTATACATGGTGATATTTATAATGACATATATTTCTAACAGGAGAGGATTCCTAGGGGCAGAGATCAATTATTATCTTTTCCCTTTTTTTTCTTTTCTTTTGCTTATTTTTATTCTTTTTCTTTTCCTCTTTCTTTTTCTTTTCCTTTTCTTTCTCCTTTTTCTTTTTCTTTTTCTTTTTCTTTTCTGTTTTTCTCCCTCTCTCTTTTTCTTTCTTTTTTTTTTTTTCTTTCTCAAAGGAAAAAAGAGAAAACAAAATCTCTCTTGCTCTATTCTCACTCTGGAAGTACAAAGCAGAACTTTTTGCAGTAAAATGTTGATAATTCCATATGGTAGAAAGTCTGCGTAAACAATGACTTTGAACAGGCCACATGCTGAGATAGAGACACTAGGTTACTGTAGCTATCCCCTCTAACACAGCTGTAGTTTATACCAGCAATAAAGGCTTTCTGATGGTATGTTATTCACCAATTCCAAAAGCAAAAGGATTTTTATCAAGAACAGTACTTTTAGATTAACATAGTTGCATAAGCATTAAAGCTTCTGCAGTGTGGCATTTAACAGCATAGTTAAAACCATGAATAAACACCCCACCTCAGATTGACATCCATTTATGACCCATTCCTAACATGGATCTGGCCATTATTTTACCACTGTCTATGCCAATAACATTGCCTGTATGAATAAAATATTTGCTTGTATATTTGGTCTGGATTTCAGACCCAAATCCTCCAAATAAGAGTACTGAGTCATGGTAAAGTTCTTTTCAAGGCCGAGGAAAATGTTAACTCCTAGAATAAATTACCGTGCACAACATTTTCTTTTGGGCCAGTTACCACTTTGTAAGAAACATTCAAGTGCTCTTATCTCCTGTACTAAAAGGCTTGCTTTGACGTGTTCAAACATTAGCTGCTTGTTACAGGAAGACTTACTTTCCAGGAATACAAAGATTCAGTCTTTCATCAAACTGTTTGTAGCGGTACATTTATTCTCCCTGAAGAAATTGTTTCTGTTGATATAGTTCAACTACACTGAAGAAGAAGAAAAAGTTCAGTTCTGAGCAGATGGTTAGGATGACTGACTGAAAACCAGGGCTAAGAAATTACTAAATATTACTTGTGTTAAGAGCAGTGTAGTTTCTCTATATATTTCACTTTCAAGTCTTCATCTATTTTATCCCGCCACAAAAAAAAAAAAAAAAGGAGCTATGAACTCTTCAAAATGTTTTTTTTTTTTTCTTTTCTTTCAAATTACGCTTTTACAATCTTCTATTTATTATAGGATTTTCAGCAGCAAGGGAACCATAAAAACTTTTGCTCCATTATGAGGGTAGTAGTTCTCCAGAAGCAGGACCAAGATCAGAATCTCTCTCATTTTTTTATGAGCATACAAGTAAAAGACTTTCAAGACATAAATGATTCTCTTCATTCTTAAACTTTTCCTCTGACTGATTTTAGATAGCCAAAGCTCCAAGTCTTTAGTGGAGTCACTTTTCGTAAATCTTATTCTTAACATATTAGGACTGATGAATAAGGCATGGGACATTCCACAATATGCCAGCTGGGGGATTATGCAGCTGGACAAAATTATCCCTGTTAGTTGGGGTTCTTTTTAAATGATGATATATATTTTGATAAACCTTTTTGTTATAGCTGCATAGTAGAAACATTATAGAACATAAATAGAGACATAATAGGACAAAATAATTCTATGAAAATAATGACATTTTAATTTTGAACAAATGTGCCTTTAACTGGAATGTTTGAGATGTCTTCTGATTACTGAAAAAATGGGAATAGAAAGTGAGTTTTGAATTCTGAAATATCATGATTTACAATGGAAAACCTGACTCTGACCTACTTAGAGAAACACAACATGCAACATGTTCTGCTCTGACTAACCAACATAACAATATTGAATGCCAAATTTTGAATATCAAGCACTTGCAGTGAAGTGCTCATAAATGATACACCTTCATTCAGGGAATAATTCTGAATAATAAATCTAAGAAAGTCATAAACTGTTCTTGTGCAGTTCACAAATAGAAAAAGAATGTGAGGTTTGTCTAACAAATTTTTTGGAGTGAATTATGCATCCAGCAGTTACCTTAAGTCCCTGATCTGTCCCTAAAATTTGTATAGGATATCTCCTCTAAATAGTTTGCAATATGAAAACCTAGATCAGTCATTCCCCAGCCAGATCCTCTACAGCAGCATCAGTCTGCTTATGTATTCCTGGATGAGACTGCTTATACATGGTTTCCTTCTGCCACGTCCACATTACCTTTTTAAGCAGATTTGTCACCTGTTCTGGGAGAAACTGTGGCCTCCATTTCTTTCAGTGACCTAAAATAATTAAGAGCTAAATCTCCTGTCTTGAAGTACTTTTGCATATGCTTAAATTTATGCACATGAGTAGTTTCATTGATTTTAAGTGTGTCTATTCATAGGAGTACTTTTAAGAAAACTTATTTTCAGGTTTAAGGTATTAGGAGATTTGTCTCCTCAAGTTATGTACTTCCTCCTTTACCAGTAAATAGAATATTATCACTTAGCAATGTCCAAAATATGTATTACTAGCCAAAGGAGTTATAAATTATCTGTAATAAAAATCTGTAATAAAATTAACTGATTTTGCTTGAGTTTATATCATTATTTTCAGTTAGACGTTTGTGATTTATATGAAACTATATCAAATCAGAAAAAGACCCCATTCAGAATCTTTTTTTGCTTTTGAATGATATTTTGGGTTGGATCCCCAAAGAAAACTCGGCACTTAATTGCCGTTTCCAGAAGTGTTTGGTAGTAAACGTGGTTCTGAGCATTAAGAAAAATTGTGTAGTTTTTAGTCATTTGTGGAAGTAGCACTGATGTGGATGGCTGCGATACATTTCACTGCTGGTAACCTATACAGGCAGCACTGGAGTGCAGCAGCCAGTTGAAGGAGGTGGCTTTTGGAAGGGGGAGAGGGAAGGAATATCTAAATGGGTTAGCTGTTAAGAACAAGAAGCTTTTGATTTAAGAAATATTAAAAGTGAGTTCCTGGATTTTATTCCTGACATACACCCAATTAATATATTTTCCAAAACCGAGACACTGTATTTGCAGGATTTGTTTAATATTAATGGAGGCATTAAAGGGATAATCTAGTACCTGTAAGATGCTTTCACATTTCCCCCCCCCCCCCTTATTTTTTTCCTTCAAAAATACAGAAGCTTCTTCTGACCTAATTGATCAAAAAATGCTTTTCCTCAGGGTACAGCCAAAATGTCTTCTTTTCAAGGCAAATGAATTTGGGTATTGGTGAGAAAGGTAATATATACTAGCAAAAATGCCAGGATTTGAGCTGGAAATAAACCTCCAGCATAACTTGCATTTTCCTGTTGCTCGTACAGCCATTCAGAATTTATATTTCTTCTTTTAAATGCATGCAACTAGTTAAAAATATCTGCTGCAAGTCTTTCTTCCTGCTGCTTTTCCAAATTTCTTCAAAAGGGTTATGTTATAATTGCCATTTAGAAATTTCCACTCGTAGGAAAACTCACACAAAAATAAGCTTATTAATTAAATAATTTCACTAATTACAGAAAAAAGTGATCAGAATAAATTATATATTTTTATAAGGGATTTTTTGAGATATGTCTTGGTACCTTATCCCAGATATACTTAAAAATTTTGTTTTTCTTCCAGCTGCAAAGTTCATTTGCTATCTTAGTATGATAATTATACTAATATATTAATCACTAGACAAATTACTAATAAAGATTAGGCTTACTGAAAAGTTATCAGCTGTAACTGTTACAGTATTTAACTTGATGAAATTTTTCAGTAAAGTAAAAAAAAAAAAAGCACACAATATTTTCTGTCTGTACACACATATATGTTTCCTAAATGGATGGATTGCCTTTCACATATTTAAATTGATTTAAACAAAAAAAAAAAAACAAACCCAACTATTTACACATTGTCTCATGGTTCTTTAGATGAAGTTATGAACAAAGGGTACCCTTCCAACAGGTTGACCATTCCCCTGTGATCTAACCACACTTTCTCCTTTAACCACGTCCGTGTATTTTAATAACTGCATGGACATCATTTACCAGAATCAAGAGGAATACCTTATATACCAGAACACATAACCCAGGACTCACTTTACTATTCATGAGTTTTTCAGCTGTATTAAAGAAATTTAAGTAGCTAGTGAACAGTGGATTGCATTCCTCCACCATATATCTTTCATCTGGCTGTTAAAGTTAAGCATTACTAAGGCAGTTTTAAATTCTTCTTTGGAATTCAACTCCTTGGTAGACATGTAATACATGCTGTAGATTCTCCAGCGTGCGTGCCTGCATTAACAGCCACAACTATTTATAGTTGCTACCAGGGTCCTAAAGACATGAAAGTTCCCAGACCCAGCAGGTTAGCTTTGAACTCACTGAAAGAAAAAAATTAAAAAATTTAGAAAGTTCTCCCCTCAAGCCAAACTGTGGAGGTTCATTTCCCACATCAGATTTTTTTTTTCAAAACTTGCTAGAAAAGTCCAGATTTAGATTTCAAAAACGATAAGGAAAAAAGGAAACTCTTATTGTTACTGTTTTTTTCTGCACAAATCTTGACATTTTTCCAATTGTATCTCCATCTGAAATAAGAGATCAGTTTAGGAATAAAAAATACAATTACTACATGAAAAGAAATGACATTCAAATGTTGTTAATTAAATGAGGGAGTGGATGTCAATGTTAATGTGTAGGTACATAAAAAGAACCTTATTTTGCAGATGTATGACAGAGCTCCCTGAAGAACGCAAGTTTTTCTATATTAATTCCATGGTAGTTGAAAGCTACATAATCAAAAACACCTTCTAAGTTTGGCAGAAATACAACACTGGCTGTTTAAAATAAAAGGTCTGTATGGAAAGTTCAGTTTTGTTTTGTTATTTTTTTTATTCCCCTAGGGTCATTGTGGTGGAGGAAATATTTTTATCCAGGCCTCAGGAAATGGTGGTCTGGCTAGCAAATGCAGTGGTGTGAATGGTTACATGAAGAGTATCTACTTGAGGCAAAGCATGCCATCGCTTACCTCTGCCCCAATACTCCTGAACTACAAGACCTAATCAATGTCAGTGGCCACCTGGAAATTCCCAGTGAGGAAGGACTATGGCAGCTACTACCCTGAAAACAAACCTTCATTCTGGAGTGAGGTGAGTCAGTAATGTGTAAGATATTGGTGTGGATAAGCAGAACTCTGCTGAGTTATATTTCAAACAGAAATTCCACAAGAAGACATCACGCACCTCACACATAAATGGGCTGAAACAACAAGGATCATACATAGAGACTTTTCTGATGGAGTCTTTCTGCTTTGAAGCTGAATAAATATTATGGCAGAATCAATGTGGCAACCTCAAGTTAGCATAAATCCATCAGATTTTCTGAGGATAGTTTTACCAGTTTTCACTCCTCTTTTCAGGACTCTGTAAGTGTTTCTCATGTGCCGCTTTCTAATATAATGAAGTCTGTTTCCTATTCCAGACCTGAAAATTTCATGCATGTTAATCTGTAGATCTATCTGGGTTCTTCTGCTGTAACTCTGCCCATTCCAGACACGTTACAAACTGGTTACCTTTTCTTTGACTTCTTCAGAAAATATGAAATGAAAATGTCGACATCAACTGTCAGGCTTAGAATGCACATAGTTTCTTGATTCCCAAAGGATCTTCCATATATACAGATAATTTATGATATCACTTACAAGTTTAATCAACACTCTGTCTGATAACCATTCAGATGCACTCAGGCAAGTATCTTCCTACGTTTTCCCTTTCTCTTCAATATTTGTGGGGTTCATTTAGGAAACTACGCCTTTAGGCTATTGTATTTTAGCTTTTATTTCAGTTAGATATTCCATTTTTTCAGTTGGATATTCCATTTTCCATCATGTTACAACTCAATAAGTTCTACAGCTCAGGTTTTTTTATTAAGCATTTTTCTCTAAGAAACCTCTGCCTTCCAAGCTTAATCAGCATTGCTCTATCTTCCACTTTCTGTTTTAAAAAAATATGAAAAAATACAGTTTCCTTTTTCTTGTTGGTGGTGTCTTTATGAATAGGTGTAGCATTGTCTTAATTTTCTACTAACTTTGTTACATGTCACCACTCATCTCTTAGCTAAGCGGTGCTTATTTGAAAATATCAACAGAACCTCAGAGGAAAACCTTAAAATGGGTCAGTGATAAACTTCTTTTTTTGGGGGGGAGGATGGAGGGAGGGGAGAAATACAATTATAAGATTACTTTTAATACCAGGCATAATTTTTACAACTGGGCAATACATTGAATTATTAATTCCATACAAAACCACTTAAAGAAACAACATAGTCCATTAAGAACAGATGACAAAATAGAGTATATTCTGGTTTACTGCTTGATTTGCCAAACTGTGGCGTTCCCACTAAAAATGAACTAGTGTCTGGCAACTCGCCTGGTTTTCAACATGTGATGTCTAGCTGATGCTGTGGGGCTGAACTTTCACCGTAGTCATGATGGATTAACAGCAGCTTTGGTAGCACCAGTGGCTGACCAGCAAGAGTCTGAAAATCAGACATTTTTTATACACTCACTTTGCCTCAGACTTCATTTTCCTCTTTTCAAATATTTCAGATAAAACTACTCAGTAGTATCCAACAATGAGTCCAGGGAGATAATCTTGTTTTGTACACATTGAAAAAATTCTGGCAGTCTTTCCTTTGAAGTGTTCCATGTCTTCTGCGCCTGAGAGCAAAGGCTTGAAAATATAAAAGGATGCATAACATTGATATAAATCCAAACCCATTCTAGCTTGGACTACTGAGGAACTTAGGGACATCATTTTCAACAGAGGATTCACAGAATTACAGAATGATGTATGTTGAAAGGGTCTTCAGGAGGTCTCTAGTCCAACCTTCTCAGAACAAGGTCACACTGAATTCAGAATTCAGGTTGCTCAGGACTTTGTTGGGTCAGGTCTTGAGAGCCTCCAAGAGTGGACTCATGGCTACCAGGGCACCCTGCTGGCTCATGTTTAGTCTGCTTTTCCCTAGATCCTTTTCAGCAAAGCTGCTTCCCAGTCAGTCAGCCCCTAACCTGCAGGGAATTAGTTATTTCTCACCACTATGATGTAGTATGGGGAGAGTGAGCAGGGAGCCTTGCTCTCCTTTTTTGTACTGAGGATTTCTTGCTGGCATGGAGAAGGGAGCCACCATACTCTAATGTGGTGAGACCAAAAGAAAGACTGGCACTGGGAGGAGAAATTAAAAATTCTGCCTAATAGGTTAATAATTATATAGGACCACAGAAATATATATAATAATTGGAAGCCAGGGAAGAGGTCACCAAGACCTTTTTGTTATAGGATGCATTAGAAGGCTAGATGAAGAAGATTATATTAAGAGTTACAAAAAGTTTGTTAGCTGGGTTACAGCAAATTAAATTCTGGTGAAAAAAGAAAAAAAAAGGAAGACTTGGGAACAAATTAAATAGATTAGATCTTATTAAAGAGAGCGAGGAGCAGATACATCATAAGAAGGGGAAGAGGAACAGGCTAGGAAAAGAATCTGGGATGGGTATTTGGGAAGTAGGTAGAAAGCCATTACCCTCAGAGGTAAGGAGTCAGGCAATGGAAACAAGTGCAGAAAAGGAGTAAAAATAAATCAAATGGAGATCTTCATGGGTAGAACAGAGATCAGGACAGTCTCGGTGCCTAAGCACAACTAAAAATTCTGAGATGAGACTGTTGCTCTGCACAGTGAATTTCATGCTGTATTGCTAAAGGATTTCACTCTCATGAGTGAAAATATAGCTGGGTTAAAGGACCACCTATGGGGAAGACATTGAACTGAAAAGCTATGACAGCTTTGGAATTTAGGGACATTTAGAAAGAGGGAATAAATATTTTGGAAAATGGCACATGACATCTGTAAAAATAAATAATATGTGAAATTATAATCAAATTCAAAGCACTGTGCATACTTAAAAAGTGAAAGATTTTAAAATGTTATAATTTTTAAAAAAATTCTTGACGATGTCATCATAGTTTTTGATTGTGCAATATATATATATATGATTAAAGTCTTATTTTACTTACATTGTATCATATACTGTTGTAAATGGATGAGTTTAAATTTCAAATGAAAATAAGAGTAGCCTACTTCTCTCCCTTAGTTTTATTCACAAATAATGCATCATCAGCAGAGCTGTCTAGAGGAAATTCAAAACCTCAGAGGCTCTTCAGCCTTCACTCTTTTCCTTCATAAATCTGAAATTTTGCATCAAGGAAACACTGAAATTAGTTTTCTTCCCTTTCAGTTCTCTCCAGCTTGAATTAGAAGTCAGAATCTCTGGCTTCTTGAACAGCAAACTTTGTTTAGACCATTCACAAAGGTTACTATTTTATGTACATGAGTAACGCAACTCAACAGATCTGTAATTTCAACATGGTCTTTTCTCTAGAAATGTTATGTATAAGTTTTATCTTCAAAGATATTTCTGAACTTAACTTATGCATATCTTTGCACCCAAGTTTGGTTTGATAATCTGTAAAGCAGATCTAATTTTTTTGTTTTCCTGTGCTCTTCTCCATACTGGGAAGTATCATTTGCTCACCACATATTGGTAAAATGAGTATTAAGTTTATCAATGTCATCCACAGTTCCTCAACAAGAGGGAAAGAGAGAAAAATAAAGATTGAGAGGAAGCAAAATAAAAAGAAGAAAAAGAAAAAGGAAGGAAAAAAAAAGAAAAAGAAAAAGAAGAAAAAAAGAAAAAGAAAAAAGAAAAAGAAAAAGAAAAAGAAAAAGAAAAAAGAAAAAGAAAAAAGAAAAAAAAAAGAAAAAGAAAAAGAAAAAGAAAAGAAAAAGAAAGGAAAAGGAAAAGGAAAAGGAAAAGAAAAAAAGGAAAAGGAAAAAAGAAAAAAAAAGAAAAAGGGAAGGGAAGGGAAAGGAGGAATGCAAAATATGATCATAAGCCTATCAAAGTGTGAGGGGATTACAAAGAGTATTGAAATACAACAGCAAAATAAGGAATAAGTGTACAACCATAATTCAGATTTCCTTCAAGACTGCATAATCAGTCTGAACATTGAGAAGTCGGGTTACTGATTCCAAACTGTCCTCTCTTTTTTGAAAATATCATTTGTTTGTTTAAAACATTAGCTTGCTGTCATTCCATCAAAACTTCATATACTTCTGTTAAATGTATGCCATTTTAACACCTTGCAGAAGGTGTAATTTGGCTATCTCATGTTCCCAGTCTCCTCTGACTGGTTCTGGCTGCCTGGCTAGGTGCTTCTTTTGTGACTTGTCATCACCATGGTGAGCCCAAGAGGCACCACCAGATCACAAGAAGGAACTAGGGTGAATTTGAATCTTGGAAAACATAGTCCAGGTAAAGACTCTGCCCTGTAGAGAAGGCTGGAAGTCTGAAGCACCAGCCTGTCACTCCCATGAGGCCACATGTCAGTATTTCCGCATAGAAATATTTTCTTTCTCAGCTGAAATATCTGGGAGTAGATTTTTTTTCATCAAAATGTCAACATTTGACACACATAATGTCAATTTTCTAGCCATTCTACAGTAATTTGCACCTGATACAAATGTATGTGTATCTCCTCTATTTCTCCATGCTAGTTGTTTTTTCAATAAGAAATTATGGAAAAAAGTGAAGATGTGTCAGAATCTATAGGTTCTAATAGTGGGTTTCATCTGACCAAATATAAAAATCTATAACTGAGATATCTACATCTGACGTTGTCATCCTGGACTCTTTTCATAATCAGTGGAGAGAAATAGGCACTTTTAGAGTGTGATTCATCTAATCCTGAAGTAGATGGCTAAAACAGGTCAGCTGAATCATGTTTTAAAAGCACCTATTTCTCTCCATTGGCAGTAGAGGGAATCTATGGTGACAACTTCAGACACAGACATCTCAAGTTAAATAAAATTACTCATGCATTAAGAGTCCACAGAACTGTTGTGCATAAACTTGTCCTTTTGTACCATAGTTTCATCTGTTCATCTTACTTGTTTGTAAATATGCAGAGACTTTTTCTTTCCCTCTCTCCCTGTTAAACCAATCTTTTTACCTTCATTTTTTCCCCTACTTACCCTGTGTTGTGCATCCTTTTTCTGTTTCCGGCTTCAAATCAGTAATTTTAAGCCAATATCTGAGATAAATGAATGCCATTTCATCAAAACTGAGATTCTGCAGTGCTGCCTACTTTCGTTGTTAGTGTCACCACTAGTCTGTGGTCTTTTGAAATACGAGTCCCTTTCCAAATTATACTAGTTGTCTGATATAGAAGGCCAAGATCAGCCAAAAGATATTCCTGTATTGTTTCCCCACATGGATTACAGAGCACCCTTTCACAAATGATGTCAGTTAACATAATAACAGATTTCCAGCATTTCCTGTACCTATCTGTGGATGCCACAAGTTAGAAAACTGTTCTTTGTCACCTTTGCTCACATATGAAGCAAGGAGTTTCCAGTAATTACCAGTGGCTTACAAGTGAAGACAACAAAGTCATATAAATAATAATGTTACTATGAGGTACAGTGAACACAAGCTTTTTGCATTTCACCATGTCACAATCCTAGTGCATGCCAGAGACAGTGGTGTCTCTTTTGAGCTGTTATAGAATTTAAGTGTGAATGAAAGTCTGAGCGGTAGAGGCAGATCTTTGCATCTGTTCCATTAATCTCTGCAACATGGAGCATTGCCTTAACAGAATCCTGAAGGAAATCAAACAGCAATAAGTCTGACTTCTCTCTGGGTAAACCCCTGCGAAGGCATATAAAAGAGTGAAGGGTAGGGTATGAATTTCACTTCAATGCACCAGTAATGTGACTGGGCTAAATCTGGGGTGGAGGACTCAGATTAACTCCCAGCTACATACTGCAGGTTTTCAAATTTTTGTAGTGTAAAAAGCAGAAAGAAACTCTTAGATCATCTAATCTGCTTTCTTCTCGATCACAGGCACTTACCTTTTACACTGTTATCCCCACCTTGAGCCAAATAGTTTCTCTGCAGCTAAAGTATATCTTCCTGAGAGGCATCTAATCTTGACTTGAAGATCTCAGGAGATGGAAAATCCACCATTTCCCTCTATAATGTGTTCTGATAGCTAATAGCTATCAGCATTAAAAGTGTGTGCCTTATTTCCAATTTGAATTCATCTGGCTTCAGGCTCCAGCCTTTGGTTCTTATTATGCCTTTCTCCACGAGATTACAGAGTCCTTTCATATCCATTATTTTCTGCCTCAGAAGGTATATATGCCATAAGCAAGTCACCTCTCAATCTTCTGCCTCATAAACAGAAAGATCCAACTCTTTAAACCTCCCACCAGAAGGCATTTTCTCCTGTTTTTGAAACATTTCTGCATTTCCTCTCTACCCTCTTCAATAGCTCCAGTGTCCTTCTGAAAACGTGGACTGCAGAGTTCATGCAGTACTCCAGCATGGTCCTCTCCAAATTATACCAGAAAGACCACCTCTCTTCTCCCCTCACTGACTGCTGTACCATCCTATTCTGAGCTACTTTGCTTGTCTAGTATGAATTCTCCATATTTTTAAATCTCTGCTTTCAGTTATTCAGTTTCGTGGATTTCATCATTGTTTCTAGAAAGGTAATTTAGGATTGGGCTGTATTAAAGCACCCTATTTCTAATAACCTAGTTTACTAAGCAATCTTTTCCATCTCCAGAGTGTTCTCTCTGTTGTTTACCATTGACTTATCCATAAACACTTCCAGGAGTAATATCACACCAGCTTCTGGACTGTTAATAAAAAAGCTTTTAATCATTCATCTGCTACCAGTTCTTGTGGAATCAGAGAAGAAACATCCTATGTCAGCTTTGTATTGTTTTGCATAAGAGTGACAGCAGGGGAAGGGGTCTGTTTTGTTACTTTCTATAGTATTATTTAAGCATGCCAAGTGCAAGGTCCTACACCTGGGTTGGGGCAATCCCAGGCACAGCTACAGGTTGGGCAGAGAAGAGATTCAGAGCAGCCCTGCGGAGAAGGACTTGGGGGTGTTGGTTGATGAGAAAATGAACATGGGTCGGCTTCAGTGTGTGCTTGCAGCCCAGAAAGCCAACCGTATCCTGGGCTGCATCAAAAGGAGCGTGACCAGCAGGTCGAAGGAGGTGATCCTGCCCCTCTACTCTGCTCTCGTGAGACCTCACTTGGAGTATTGTGTGCAATTCTGGTGTCCTCAACATAAAAAGGACATGGAACTGTTGGAACAAGTCCAGAGGAGGGCCACGAGGATGATCAGGGGACTGGAGCACCTCTCGTATGAAGACAGGCTGAGAAAGTTGGGGCTGTTCAGCCTGGAGAAGAGAAGGCTGCGTGGAGACCTCATAGCAGCCTTCCAGTATCTGAAGGGGGCCTATAGGGATGCTGGGGAGGGACTCTTCATTAGGGACTGTAGTGATAGGACAAGGGGTAACAGGTTAAAACTTAAACAGGGGAAGTTTAGATTGGATATAAAGAGGAAGTTCTTTACTGTAAGGGTGGTGAGGCACTGATTGCCCAGGGAAGTTGTGAATGCTCCATCCCTGATAGTGTTCAAGGCCAGGCTGGACAGAGCCTTGGGTGATATGGTTTAGTGTGAGGTGTCCCTGCTCATGGCGGGGGGTGGGGTGGAACTAGATGATCTTAAGGTCCTTTCCAACCCTATCTATTCTATGATTTTATGATTCTGCGATTCTATGATTCTGTGTCAGGACTTGTTCAAAATTATCATCAATGTACTGAACATTTCTCCAGTTGCTCTTAGGAATTCTTATATGCCAGTAATCCAATGCTGCTGATTTCAGACTGTTTATCATTAGTTTTATTGTTCAACACCCATTTTGATTACTAATGGGGAATCCTCTTTATTACCTATATGAGATACAAGTATGGTGAACATTTTTTCACCTTGGAATGGTTAACTCACCTAAAGACATTGGTCTTGAATGTATTCAAGTATCTGGAATGAACCGGAACTGTGGTAAGGCAAATAGGTATGGCAGGATTTAAATGTCATACCAAAACCAGAAAGGAGTTTTGCTTTCTTACACTTTTATGTCAAGATATCGGTCACCCATGAAATAGGAAAGGAAAGTTCAAACCTCCTCCTTTTTTGTCTAGGAATAAGAATGTGACCCTGTTTTCTTGTCTCTCAGTAAATGGCTTAAGCACTGAAATAAAGGAATTCTGGACTGAACATCTTCTTCCAAGTTATACCTACTTAAACAAAGGCTACTGAGAGCAAATGAAAATGGAATTTAATAGGTTCTTTGTGTATATGCTGAAAATTAATTTAAAAAAAATGTTTGGATTTGTCTGAAATTAAATATATTACTTTGGTTGCCAAACAATGAAAAAAAACACAATTATTCATACAATACGCACATAAATATATAATTTCTCTTTTTCAGATTCAAGACAGAAATATCTATTAAGTCTACTCTTTCAACATCATTGTGAGCAGTTTTACCACCTCAGCTTTCTGAAATTTCTGCAATATATGCGGATTATTTTGTATAAAACTTAAAAATGCTATCCTGTTTATAGCTCTGTTTGGTACACATTTTTGCTTTGTTCCTCCTGCTGCTTATATGAATTTTCTGCACTTTATAGGTTCTACTGGGATATATATAGCTTAGATCTCTATCATGTTTGTCAACACAAAGTCTTACATTAGTAATGTTATTTTAGATGCTCCATCTAGTCTTCAACCAAGGCAGTACCTATCCCACCTGTGAGATGGAGCCCACTCTGTGCAGCTCCTTTGTCTAATTGAATGGGGTCCCAATGTCCCAGTTTTTCACAGCAGAAAAATCTGCATCTTCAAATACATTTTGTTGAAAGTAGTGTTTCAACATCAGTGTTTCCTGTTTTCTACTCTTGCTTTTGGGGCCAGAAAGATTTCCCAGATCATGATTATTGCCATCTTCACAACCATGGCACCATCCTCTCATCTGTTATTTCATTTTATTCCAGTGACTACAGCATTATTATAAGGATTTACTGAAGGACCTCATAATGCTTCCCAGTCTTGCTATGGTCGACCTGTGGTCTGCTCTTCAGCAAAGTAACTGAAAAAAAAGTCCACAGCTGATCTGAGGCAATATACAGCAGAATTCCTAGCCTGTGTTTATACTGTTAATTAAAAGAGGTTCAGGAGCTAATCTCTTCCCAAGTGTCCAACGGCAGCAGTTGGTGAGGTCTACACTGTTTAGGACTTTTCCTTTTTGGGGGCAGATTTGTCTTTAAATCACCTTCAAACATATTCTCACAACAACTGAGCAGTGTAATCCTTCAATATGAGGTTTTCCAGGGCCACAAAACCCCAGCCACGCTGTGCCTAACAATTAGAATGCACACTATTCATTAAAGACAACTAAAATCCTGAGAAGCTTGCTATTTATTTAGATACACGATCTTCCTTTTTACAGGGTGTGAATTTAGACAACTCAAAATTCAGACCCTAAAATGTTTCTGCTGAACTAGCTTCATATTATTTGGTCATCTATGGCTTAGATATTCCCAGGGTCAGCACTTGTCTAAATGTCTTTGCCGAATTCCATTGCTTCAGCAGCAATAGAAGTCTTTACATAGGCAAACCTGATAGGATACAACATTGAGTTATCCTCAAAACAGGAGACTTTCAGCTGTTCCCCAGTCAAAGGCACATGGATTTGAGACATTGCCTTAGCTGCTGAGGTCTCACAGAGTAGCAAGAAGCATCTTCCATAGCTGAAGAACCCGGGAGCCAAGCTGAAGCGACGAGCCCAGCATTGCCACCCAGCGCTGCTAGGTGATTTCCTCAGCTACCTGGGAGCCACATAGGCCAGATGCCTGAAGCTAGAGGTTGTGGATGATTTAAAAAAAAAAAACAAAAAACAATAAAACAACAACAACAACAAAAAAAAAAACAGCAAACAAACAAAAAAAATCACAAGAAAAGGGCAACTAACATGCATTTCAACAGACCTTTTATCCTGGAATGGCTGCACATTCAGACACTGACAGCTTCCTCGGAATCATGCTGTACTACAGAAGGAAAAATGGATTAGATAATATTGACAATCAGTGCCTATTCAAATGCCCATTTAACTGAAAGGAATACTTCACATAGAACAATATTTAGTATAAAAAACCTCACCTTTCTCTATTGTTATGTAATGTAATAGCCATAAATGTGTATCCTTCTTAACTAAATAAGACAGTTATATATCACCTTGCTTCTTATGACATTTACCACAAAAAGCTACTCAGTGCAGGCCAGTACTGTGTTAGCAAAATGAGAGGAGCACTTATTCCTTCACATTAGTTAATATGTCAAAAGCTTTTTCTCTCAAAGATATTAAATGGTAAGAACAGTGTGTTTCAACTTCTAAATTGTCATACATCAAAGATTTTAGAGGACTTCTTTTTTAAATTGACAGTTGTCATTTAATATACAGAATGATCCAAAGCATATTATTTCTGAATGTTACCAGGGAGATTTCATTGGCTTTTGTGACATTTTCAGTTTTTGGTATAATTGGCTAACAGCTTTTTTAACCTAATGTCTTTTAAAAAATTGTGTATCTGGTGGTCTGGGGTATCACATCTTCTGTTTTCTCTTTTTTTTGTTGTCCAAAAATGTTACCATAATGATAAAAAGTGACATTATTTTAAGAGATAAGAAACACCAAAATTATTTTCTGTCTGACCTTTACAGTTACCAGAACAAGCGGCTTCTGTTAGCAAAATAGTTCAAGCTTTTTATTACAAAGGATATTTGGCAATATTCCATAAGAAGAAAAAAAAAAAAATACATGTAGTTCTTGTCAGGGGAAGTCATTAAGCCCTCTCTCCTTATGCCAGGCTAAGATTTTAACAAAAATAAAATTCTGAGTATTTTAAGATGACGGAGGAAGTTGTCTGTGAGAGGCAGGGATATTTCACATAATGCTCTTTATGAATGTACTAATGTAGTTTTATGTCTTTGACTGCACTGCACTGAAACAAATATAGTGGGTTTACCCAAGAGTTCAAGGAGATTTTGGTGACCTTCATTTCCCAGCTGCACATTTATGCATTCAGTTTCCTTCTTCACCCTGGTGTGTTGTGTTATTGGAACAACAGTGCTTCTTTAAGGGAGGTTGGGGGGTAAGACAGATAATGACTGAATGGCTCAATGTGGCTAAATCACTATATTTACAATTTTTAAAATACTAATGGCTACTCTTCAGCTGTACTGTTTTTTCCAGGTAAAGGCTTACAAATCAAATGTTAGCTCCACTCCATACCTCTCATTATTGATTTTACAGGTTACCACAGAACTTTAGAGGTGGAAGTACTTCAGTATTCAAAGACACATCCAGCACCGGGCCTTTTAACTGCCGTTGTCATTGCTCTGGCTCTTCCACCCAAGTAAGGATGATATATGTCTTGTTTTCAGCTCACATGACAAAGATATGACACTTTTGTCACTGATTCTTAAGAAAAACTGTATGAGTCAAATTACAATCGCAACAAAAGTTAGAACAAAGCCCTCTTTCTTGTTGAAACAGTTTGCTGTTTACTGGCTTTTTGCTTAGCTGGTGGTACAGTACATAGCCTGCAAATAGATGAAATACATTTTAGATGCATGAAAGAAAAAATACTATTTAAAACCATAAGATTCCTTTAGGAAAATAATTAGAGGCAGCTATCATCATTAACTCTGGAATACATAACTCTTCCCATTCTTAATAAAAAGTGATCCTTAATAAAAAGTGAATGCAGTTGCATGCCACAGTATTAAAGAATATATGAGTTAAATATCTTCCTGCTTCAAAGATGCGTGGCCTAAAACCTGAAAAATTACAGTATACTCAAATGATCATAAAGGACTGACTTCACTGACCATTTCTTTGTGTTTGGGGGATAGATTTCTGCATGGCATAATATTTCCACTTGCATTGGTTTCCTGGCATGAAAATGTTTATTGCACTCATTAGCTAAGAGGATGTCGGCACTGGTCCAATGAACACAGATCTGCCTTCTGATTTCAGCCATTAAATTGCAATGGGATTCACAGGCTTAACATTGTGGGTGTGAGAATAATAAAATGGAGCTCCATCTTTAGCCCAGTTACCATGGATGCAGTTAAAGGTCATAGTGGCAGCTGCTAACTAGTTGCCTTTTTAGCTGTATTTCCCCTCCTGCTATGTGTTTTTGTGTACCTTAGTTTCTGCAGGTCTGCCTTAGAGCAATTCCACTTCCTTAACTTGGCATATGGGTGTCTTCCTCAACATGATGGGTGCATTGCCATAAACACGGTTGCTGCCGGCATCCCTTTATTGATTTTTTTTTTGTGTTTTAATGGAAAATGACTGTAAAGACCTTAACAAAAAAATGGAAATGCAGCCTGCTCAGCATCCCAAATTATTTCTATTTTCTGCACTCTGCTTCACGTTCCTAACTTGGGGGAGAAAAAAGAAAAATCCCTCCCTGTATATAGTGAATTCCCATCTCCATTTAAACTCACAATGGGCTAAGGAACTGAGGCATTCACAGTGTGGAACATCAACTACTACTTCTCAATTCGCCCCAAAGTCCTAGGAGTTAATTCCCTGTACTGCATGAAGTGTCAGAGTAATTACTGCTGATCAGCCCTATCTCTTAGCATTCTGTCCTGCTTTGAGAGGCACCCTGTTTATTGATGCACCGCTACATCATCACATTGCTTTCATTCAGGCAAGCTGCTTAATCGAAAGGGCTTGGACAAAGCAAGATTTTCAAAGAGAAGGAGTGGAAAAAAATTAAAAGTAGCCAAGTAAAATAAAGTGAATGGTAAAGAAATCTGTAAGCTCTACAAAATAATTTCCTTATGTCAACACTTAGTTTCAATAGATTTTAAAACTCTTCTTTATTTCCAAAAGAAGGTACTGTGAGTCTTTTCTGTAGTGACTCAACTACATGATCACTTCCTATTTGAAGATTTTTAAGAGCACAGTGCCGGACGCCCTCCTTGAGGAATGCTTATTGGTTTTTGTTCTGTTTATATACAGGCTATGACTCTGTCAACCTTTCTGAACCACGACACAAAGAAACTTTTTTTAAGTTTATGCCTTTCTGTTTTAAAGATACATTTATATAACTTGTCATTTCTCAAAAATAAAGTACTATATGAGCCAAATGTTTCAGTTCCACACAAGGGTAGCTTCTGGTTCTCATTGGCAGGATGCCACTTTATTCATTTTTATTTCAAACACAATGTGAAACTTTTAATTCTAATATAGTATAAAAGTGTGATGGCTATAAAGCCTACACTGTGACTAATTCATGCTCCTCTTCTCCTTGCACTCCTGTGAATTTTAGAGGGTGGCAGAAAGTTACGCTGAATTCATTTCCACTTAAATACTATCAGGCTTTGTGTGTTTGTTAGGGAGAGAAGAGATTTATTTGGGCTGGCATCTGTATTTAAGACTCAAGTGTTTTCCTTGATTAAGTCACTTTTGGGCACTGTTCTTGTAGATCTGTGGATACCCAGCCCATAGTGAAAGTAACTTTTTAGCCGAGTCTGTTTTGCCTCAAGAAGTGAAATAGATTGTCACATGGAAAAGGAAATAAACAGGTAATGACAAATACAAGTGTAAACAAACCAGTTATCTAATTGGTTGCTGAGATTCTTCTAATGACATCACCCCCTCTATGGCATTGCTTCCTAAGTTGTTCAGCAGTGTTGTTGAAAATATCAGAATAAGGTGGCTACAACTATTACAGTGGCCCCTTTTACTGTTTTCTCCACCACACTTTTAATCAGAGAATTTCTTCTTGTGCCTTGTTTACTGTTGATATTTTCTGGCTGATTGGATAGGAATGACATTTTGACAATTTACTGTAGCAGTAAGCACTGTACAAACAAAAGGTGCTGATGAAAACTCGGAACCCATTATTATGTAAATTATGGCTGACTAACACAGATTCCATCTACCAGTCACCATCATTGAGATCAGTTTTACTCAATGATAATAATTTTCATGATTGCAGTCTTCAGAGAGATCAGAAATATGCTTTAGCTGTTGCATTTATCTACTGCGGGTACTTGACCCTTAATTAAATTCTGAAACTTTTTTATATAATAAAGTAAAATACAGCTGGCACTTCCATTCAAACAAAGAGCATCAAACACAGATCTACCAAATAAGATAAAGGTATTTCAGACTTACCTTGTTGTAATGCTAGTAAACACGAAAACTACAACATCCTTTGAAAGAGAGCTTAAAGTTTAAAATGCCAAAAAAAAAAAGAAAAAGCATGGGCAATTTAAATGTTGCACTCCAGTCCCGTGTCTGCTGAATGCTGGGCTTGCTCTGCAGAATGGTCTTGAACTTTATATTAAAATATGCATGACAGGAAAAAAAAAAATGAATGAGCTTTGAGTGTATAGATGATGTTTGTCTGCTCCCGTATATTATTGGGGTCATAAATGAAAAATTGTTAGAAAATAAAGAAGTAAGAGATTATTTAATGTTTCACACTAAATTTTGTAAGACAGTATTCTCCCAAAACTTGAAAAATATGCTTTGCAAAACTATTCCTCTTAAAAACAGATTAGGAACAACTCAAGGTGCTGCACTGCTGCATTAGTGTTCTGCTACTAACAGATACAAAAATGACTAAATAGCATAAAAACAGATCAGTTAATTTGGTTTGTATTTATATATTTATATGTGTGAGTTCCATAAACAAGACCAAGGAAAAGGGATATACTGCACAGAAAAGGAATCTGGGCTTTTCATTTAATATTTTAACTTTTTAAGGCAGCTTTGAAAGCTTTTAGTACTCCTTTCCTCCCTCCTCCCCAGTCTCCTCACCAGTTTTTCAATCACGAAGATGGCCATTCCAGGTAAGATGTAAGAGTCAGGATTAAAAAGAGGTAGGGTATTATAAAAATGGAGATTCAGGATTTCTTTCAACATAGCACTTTCCTAAACTGTCAGTTCATAGAGCCAATGAGCTAAGAAAAGTAATTACTTAAGTGGATTTCATGAAGAGTAGAAAGATGATTGTGCCACATTAAATAACAATTGTATCCTTAATGATGTGTTGGACTATAATACAAACATTCTTCTGCCATTATATGCAATACAATATACCTTTCTAATTACTCCGGTGGCTTCCTCTTCCTTTATTAAGATGCTATGCTTTCAGAGACTATGTAAGCATTATATGAGCTGCTTTTTTTTTCCTTAAACTACAGTGAGTGCAGCTGTGTGGTCATTGATAAATTGGTTATAAATTACTGACACTTTGTATATGAATGGAATAATTGTTTTATTCCTTTTCTTTCCTTCATGAAATACAATTTTTCTTAGAAGAGATATAATGAAATTCAATGAAATTACTTCTCCATTTTTTTTTTGGTATTTCCATATATGTAACCAGATAATTAATAAGGCAGATTCAAGACAAGATGGCAAACTTACTTAAGAAAGTAGAATAGGGTCTGCAAATTCAGAAAGGTTGAAAACCATTTCTCCGTTTCATTGCTTATATTCTGTCCCTAAGAGATGGAACTCTACACTCCCTAGCACTGCTTTCTATAAATCAGTATGATTTCTATGATTTCTAGAATTACTTTGGTGCACTATCTGACCACTCATTAGACTTGAATTCCTAACATTCTGCCAGCGCACAGAGCTTATATTTGGACCCAATTAAAGTTTGCACACATTAATAGTCCTACTGAAGAAAAAAGAAACTTATGTGGAAATTCTCCCAAATGTATAAAGGGATTGAAGAACTGGGGGGGGGGGGAGGGAATAAAATTGGACAATTCCAGATTCTCTGTCAGAGAGACTGATTTTTTTACATCAGAAATTTTCATGCATAAAGGAACTTGCATAAGTGAATAAAATAAAACAAGTGATTAAAGTAAAACCTGCAACATATTCTTCTTCTCTGTTGTCTCTTAGTAGAGACACATTCTGTTAACTCATAACTCACATTCTTCTGCTACCTATTAATGCCATGAATAGCAATAATTTTATGAGCAGTCCACTCCAATTTTATGCATGTGGCACTGTAGTCCTGAGCTGGCTGGTCAAAGTCACACCTTTGGAATTTAATCAGTAAAATTGGTTGAAAATTATCAAAGTTCTTTATCACTGTTGAGTGACCTAAAGTTAGCTAACACCAAAGAGAAAAAATATTCCTGCTTTCAAAATCAGGTTTCACTGCTTTGAAACTTGGTGATAATAGGAAAAATATGCCATAGTATGACCAAACTATATTGTGGTTCTCATCGATATTATATTCCCTTTGTAAAAAACTAGGACACATTACACAGGTAGTTTCACATCTGACAGTTCACACACTGTCAAACTAAGAAACAACAACGTCCATGATTTAAAATAAAATCCATCTATAAAATTCATCTGCAATTAACACCATCACTTTCCTAAAAGCAGCTTAGTAAGTATATATTTTCTCTTTCGTCCCAAATTCTTACTGGTACAGTAGGAGCTCTGTGCTTGGATTGCATGTTAGGCAGAATTATGGGAATCTTTATAAACTCCCTGCTACACTGCTTGGTTAGCTAAATTCAAGATTCGTAAATGGTCCTTGGAAAGTAAGCAGAGTAGCCCCCTGTTACTGCATCTGAAGTATATATACATAGCCATATATTCTGCACTCAGTCAAAAGAAGCCTGAGCCAAAAGAAAAAGTGTTGCCTGGTAAAACTGCTACTAAGTGAAATTTTTGCACTGGGGTGAGCAAGTAGCACTGGGAATAATTTTTCATTCTTGCCTGTACTGCTTTGTCATCTGCAGAGTATCCACTACTCAGTACTCCCCAGAATTGGGCCCACCATGAGGCGACAAATTCTGTTGCTCCTCTTTCTGGGTTAGAAGAGTACACAGATCTGCTTTGTTCTGAACATTAGCACTTCTCTACTTGGATTTGCTTAAATCCAAGCAAATCATATCTTGAAAATTAAAATAAATTGTTGAAAATATAGTTTTTATGGCTTTTTCCATATCTTTTAAGGAAATAAATACTAAGAAAGGAAGAAAATCTTGAAACTGGACAAAGACAGCTCAGGAACACTTTGGAAGTTGTAATTGTCACATCCTATCACATATCTTTCTGCCTGCTGGAAAGGATGGTGACCCAGTCTCCCTTTAAGTTTGGGAAAAGCTACTTTTCCCAAATTAATAGCTCATATATGTAAAACATATAAACTGCATTTGTGACATTGGCAATTCTGTTCAGTAAGAAACTTCCACTGTATTTAGGCACCTAAATGAAATTTTTCAGTCTTGGAAATCCTTGGTCAGATGACGCCTTGCTCCTTAGTGCCCAGACTCTTATGGGGACTTGATTTTCAAGAAGGTGTCTAATATTCCCTGTTGCCTGAAGCTTTTGTACCTAGAAATGCTTCTGTGTAAGAAAAAAAATTAATTACTCAACTTTTTCGACTGGGTTAAGGAACCAGCTTTGGCTTCCAAATGCTTTTCTTGTTATTTCCAGATCACTCAAAATAAGGTAAAGTTCACTTCATGTACTTTCAAAGCTTGTCATCCAATTTGCTCTAGAACAGCATGAATAAAAATGACATGGAGAAATAATTTCCTGAAACTGATCTATCTACTGTTGCTGGTTAAAAAGCAGGTTGCTTATTGTGATGGTAGTGAAGGTTGGAGGTCAGGATACAGCTCCTGAGTGCTCAGCACCTGCCTTTTTCATGGGCCACAGAAATTTCTGCTCATTCCCATAATCTCAGAAGCTGGTCAGACCTACTGGGAGGCAGTGCTGGTTTTGTAAAGATCCAGGGTAACTCTGTGGTATAGACAGGCTTCTTGATGGCTAAAGGTCCTACATAACTCTAATGATGGGAGCCAGCCTTGATAGTCAAGAAGCAGAACATCTTAGTGTAAGTGATCTAGCAATCTTTTTTCTGTTCATCTTTCAGATCAAAGACCTTGGAAGCACTGTACCACTTACCAGCTAGTTGTGGCAACAGTTCTTCCATATGGAAAAGTAACCTTATCAACATTATAAAGAAGGGAAACCAAGGCACAGAGACATAAAGATCACATGGCAAGGTGCTGTGGTGGTAGGAAGAGTGCCTATGTTTGAAATCTGTATCTGAAGTTCAAGTGCATTCTTATCCCTCTGAAAAGGAGATTACTATCACATAGCCTGCAAGAAGTTTCTGGTTAGGACAGAACGTATCTTTCCAAATTCACAAAGTACACTTGCTGCATAAGCAGGGCACATCATGTAACATGGTATGCAGGTCTGCCTGCCCACACAGAGGGAAGGCTACACATGAGCACCCGTCTGAAAAGTGGCTGTGTTGAATCCCTTTGTTTACAAGCAAGCCAGTGTATCTTGTGTTGCTGTGCTTATGTGTTGCTGTGCTTAGGTGTATGCAGCGCCAGGTTGTGAAGGTTGCTCACAGAGAAAATGGTGTAGAGCTGCAGCCTCACATGTTCTAGCAGCACATGAGCTTTAAAAAGTAATAGAAGCACAAAACTGGACTTGTAGCAAGACTTTTCACCTCATTTTAACCAAAGTATCAGGAAGTTGATTCTTCTAGCCTTTAAAGAGTGTTGTTGTCTCTTGTATGCCATTGCCTGCTTCTCAGTGCGGGTCCTGAAGGTGCTGCGGAGGTTTTGCATTCCACCTTCCAGTGAGCTGGACTTAACTGGAACTAAGATCAGAACTGGCAGCTAGGCTCATGCCAAATTGAAGTTTTATTTATTTGATCATTTCATTGCAAGGTAGACACTGTGTCTGTGGTTTATATCTTTAAAATCAAATAAACTATTTATATTTGGTGAAGAACTGTAAAACACATAGACCTTATTCACTAATATTTTTATGGTTTCTTTAACACTTGACAAGTAAAGAATTTGTGAAAGTGTTTTTTGTACCCAGATCCCACAGATTTCTTGGAGTATTTTTTAAATTAAGAAAAGGTATAATCTAGATTAGTTACATGAATTTAGCTCCCGTTTTTCCCTAACATACAGCATGAACCCTTCTGAGTGAATTTTTAATACAGTTTTTAAATGGAATACATTTGATGAAAACTTGAGAAAATACCATCAACTTTTATCTATTTAACATTTTCATGTTATTAAATGAGGGTACCTCATGTGAATTTCAGGTCAGAGTGGAAATATAAACTACCTACAGTTTTCCTTCCCATCCTGATAATATTGTTTTGTTTACATCATCATGGAAAGCGTTATGCAAATTTTCTTGCCACACCATATCCATTATACCTTAAAGAGAAAATGGTCTAATAAAAATTCTCAAAACAGCTATTACTTGTAGGAAAGGAAAGGTCTGTAGTCTTTCAAAATGTCATTGCTACTAACTCGAGCTTGATAGAGAAAGAAGTCAGAACTGCTCTTTCACAGACACAGATTGCTGTGAGCTCCCCATGAGGCCAGCAAACCCATGGAGAGGCTGCGGTTTGCAAGCGGGGTCTCGCCTGGTATTTTGGTCCTGTGGACAAGGGTTTCCTGGATGTTTTTGCCATTCCTGCTGGCAGTTTGTCAGGTCGCTCCTGCACACACCTTTACAGCAACAACTCCTGCTGCACATTGCAGGGCATATGGAAGGTCATTAGTGGTTTCAGTCTGCATTACTGTCATCCTGAAGTACAATCTTGCCATGCACTTTGCACTGAGAGGGCTAGGAAACCAGTATCTTTCGTAGTAATGACTTCCAGTTTACAGCCTTCATTTGTTATATTTCCTCAATAGCTGTTGTGTTGAGATTAACTGCATAAATGGTCTGCAGCTGGCTGTTATGAATTAAGGGAGTTTAATCAAAGTATTTCTAATGTACAGCATAATGATAATACATGGGGGAAGTACTATTTAAGAGATAATGATGGCTTCAGAAGATCACTGTTGTAATGTTTAGTGCATATGCCTTCAGCATTGAATTTGTTGTTGTTCTGAATATGCTTAATGGATCAGTGAAAAGCTGCCTAATGTGGGATTGTTTGATGGGGCTGACAGAGCTGGAATTAGCCCATTGCTGTTTACTGCATACAGCCATTAAGATTAATTGCTGCCAGATAATTTTGACTGTTTTTATCTTCGGGAAAAAGTGTCACTAATGGGTTTATAAATTGGTTCACTATTACTAATAGTAAGGCCAGTGTAACAGGAGAGGATGTCAGCAGCTAATTCTAAAGATAAAGGTAAAAAGTATAAAGTACTATATGACTTGCTAGTTTTAAGGGATAATGTTATCTAATAACAGACAGACTGATATATGATGCTCATTAATGCTATTTCCCGGGCTTTGGGTTGAACCTAATAGATGCTAATAAAGTCTTATTTGATGTACCATTAAAAAGCTCAATCTGTTTTCTGCATTAATGCACAATGTTGTTTATCACATTTTCAGTGACTAAAACCCAAACCCTCAATCTGTTACATAACTAAACAGTATCAGGCTAGTTATACCTATTTTTGTCTTTGTTTAGAGACAGAAAAATTTATAGGGCAACCACGTTTCTGTATATACTGTACACAATTCACATCACTCAGCTTCCTGTCAACAATGACAGTACTTCAGATTTCGTTTCAACATATCCTCTTTCACATATATCGTCACCAATAAATTCTGCAAAGCACTTCTTCCAAGAGATGAATTAATTGTTTTGTGAATGTTAGAAAATAGCGATGGAATGTGGGCAAAAAATTATCCAAGGAGGATGAGTCCACATTAGAGGTTAATAGTCTGTTACACCACATATACATGCATGTGCAGTGCCTCTAATTTGCTGTGTATCAAAATGAAAGTTCTTTGTGCACTGAGTCTCAAACATATCCCTTGTATCTAAGGGCATTGACAAGGGAGTGGGAAGAACATGCACTAAATAAATAGAAATACAGACAAAGAATGCTTAATGAAGACGGGGAAACCAATAACTCATGAGTAGTGAAGTAGTTCTCTTCTCAAGTAGAGATAGTGTAAAATATGAAGTGATTCCCTTCTCAAGTCAAAAGAGCATTTATAGTTTTCATGACTAATTTTTATATTGTGCTGAGAACATCTTCAATTTTTTTTGAGGTGCTCTGGATAATAAAACAGCTCTAATCTCAAACAGTACCAGGAAAAGACCTTGAGTTATTTTTCCCTTCCCGAATGCTAGCAGGAGAAGACCTTTGAGAAGTGAAGATAAAAAATACTGGGTTTTATAATCTGTTCTGCTGTATTTGCTGTTTGCGCAGTAGTATTCCAGGTGGCATTCTTGTTTCTTTGCCATTAAGGACATGAGTCCTTTTTTTCTGGTTTAGACCCTTTCCATGTGTATCTCCTTTCAACTTCCATCCTTTTGGCATGTTTATACATCTGCTTCCATATCTAGTAATGCATATTGATGTGTGGGGACCTTATGCTATGTAAGGAAGTGGCTACAATCAAAATATTCTTCCTTTTATTTATGTATCTGAATATTGCACAATGCTGCATGCACACATCCATTCAGGTTTTTTCATTATGTCCTGATTCTGATTTCCTTCTCTCTTATATTCCCCACTATTGGCTGCATTATCCATATTTAATAAATCATTTTCCAATTAAACTTTTGTCTGTACACAGATCTAGCATTGTTTTGACTTAAATCGATTTAAAATCAGTTCCATTAATTCATTGCAAACTCTATGTAGACATAATAAAGTTGGGTTACAAGCAGCTTATTTTGGTTTACTTTCAACTCAATATAGGTTAAACCAAGTTCTGTCAGGCTTATATTCATTTAAAAGAGCTGACAACCTATTTTACTATTTTAATTGCATTGATTTTAAATTCTGTTCTTAGTTAAACCAATGCAATTTACACATAGACAGTCCCAACTTTTGTTCCCAAAAAGCGTCGCCAGCATTTCCATGCACAGCCCAGAGCAGATGCCTATTAGCTTCTCCTTTCTATTGTTAATGATTCTGAATAACGTCTTGAGGCAAACCTTGATTAGGTTGTTAACCAAGCTGTCTGTGGCAGGCAATTTAGGATGATAGCTTACACAAAAAATTATTCCAGAATAAGGTATAATGTTGTAGGTTGTTTTAATGCAGAGTACTTGTACCGGAACGGTTCCAGGTAGAGACACTCTGAAGGACATTTGAGTGGTCTTGTGCTAATTTACACAGAAGAGAGTATTCTTGCCTGCTCCAGGAGGGAATGAATCCCCTGTGTTAGGTCAGCCAGTCCAGACATCCTGGGCATATCTCAAAAAGTACAAAACTTGTGTGTTTACTCACCTGAATCCCTTTCATTCTGAAGTAAGAATGTTGGGTTTTTTTTAGGAGAGGAGAGGAGAGGAGAGGAGAGGAGAGGAGAGGAGAGGAGAGGAGAAAGGAGTATTTAGGATGACCTCCCTCCCTCTGGGACCAGTGACCAAGTTCATGGTACCCTTGTACTGAATTAAAGTGAAACAACACCAGCCAATCAGTTTTATGATTTAATACAAAATGCAAGGCATGTGGTTATATATAATAACTCAACAATTATTACTTTAACTGGATCAACAAGTCCCATGCCACACGTTTTTTGCTTAGATCTAGTCACTGTTCAATTATAAAGGGAGGAGAGTAGAAGAAAAAGAAAGGGAGAGAATGAGACAGAGAAGTATCACCACCTGTGGATCCAGTCCTTTTCACCCAGGGTATCATCAAGTGGTGGGAGTTCTCCCTCTGACCTGAGGCCTGCACTTTAGTGTTCATGTTCTTTTGCGGTGTTGCCCACAGTTTGTATACAAAGCATAGAGAAGTATGGCTATGATAATACTGATCTTAGTTTAGTGAGTACATGCGCAGTTCCAAAGCTGAAGTTCTCTGGGGGACCTCTGGGTGGTCATTATCCCTCATATTGTGGCATCTGCTTTCCAACTCCATCCTCTGAGTCAGCTCATCCTTGAGTCCTCGTTTCACATTCCTGTGGGGCTTATTAGCTTCGCACAAAGAGGTCAGAACAAGCCTATCTATGGCCTATGGAGAGCCAACATTCTTGTTATTTGCTTTGTTTATGCTCAAGGCCTCCCATGGTCAAATGCAAATGGTGCCTGAAACAAGCTCAGTTTCCTGTCTGATTCTTACACTATGGAATGCAAGTGGTGTTTGAGACAATCTCAATGTCCAGGTTCTCACAAAGCCCCATGAATTCCTGTTCAAGTTTAGCCATCCAGAAAGATCACTGTCTTGGAAAAAATAGACCTAGAGGGATGCATACAGTTTAGTTTGACCCATTGGGCAGGCATGAAATGGATCACACAGTCATGTGTCTTACTTCAACCTCGTCAAGAACTGTGATCCTGAAAAGAAAATCCTATGGGAAATTTGTACTTTAGCTGGAGGGGAAAAAAAAGTCATGTCAGGCCTCCAAAAAATTATAAAGTCTTACATTAATTGCTTCTTTTCATTTGTCACCTTCTTGATTTGAGCTGTTACAGTTAATATTTTTGAACTTTTCTCTGCAGTCCAGACTACTAGGAATGGATTATTTTTTTTTCCTTAATAAAAACTGTGATTATCAGGTAATAACAGGATTTTTGAAGCTAAGGCACTAAAAATACTGATTGTTGCAAAATGCATGATTAAATCACAAGTCTTGGCAACACCATAAAGTGTCTTTCCTTTCATATATAGACTACTATTCATATATCTGTTTGAAGTAATTTCTCAAATAAAAAGGCTTTTTTTTTTTTTTTTTTACATATACACGGACTTGTGCAGGTTTGGAAAAAAAACAAGGATAAACCCAGGCCATGCATAAGTGCTGGGAAAGTGTCAAGTGATAGATCATGCAGCCATTCAATTTATCAACGTCAAAATTCTTTGTCTGATTCATGAAATGTTGCATTATCGCCACACAAGGATATGTGGGGTGCTTTTTATAACTGAAGTATTAATGAAATAGATTGCAGAACTTTCTCTCCCTAAATTCACACTTGAAAATGATGTGCTGAAATTTTCAAATTGGCCTAATCAAGAATATTAGGAACAAATTAAGATACTTAATACAGCAAATGAAACAGGTTAGAATTTTTTTTTCTTTTTTTTAATTCTAATCATGGATATATCATCCAGAAATTAAACTATTTAACATGGACAATTCTCCCAGCTTCAGACAGTTTTAGGCCAAATTCTTCGCAGACTGCAGATAGCACCTCAAAAAATTACATAACTTTCTTTTTTTCTGCAAACTGCTGAAGCTCTGCTGGTGCTCCATTATCAACATCAGAGCTGTCAGCATTTCAGGGAAGCAGGGGAAGAAAGCAAAGCATTCCTACCAGCAGCAATAAAATCATGCTTGCACTTCAAGCAATCTTCCTTCAATCTTTACACCAAGCAGAGAACTACTGAAAGTACAGTACACTGATGGTGGGATTCATTTCACTTTCACTATCTATAAGTTAGAAGTCTCTGTTAGATGTCTATAAGTTAAAGTCAGCTTGACTTTGTCTCTAGACAATGAAGAGAGATAGGCACCTGCAGAGGGTGATTCATCCCATCTGAAGACAGGTATTGAAGAGAGATGGAAGGAATCGCCCTTTGGAGATGCCTATCTCTCTCCAGTGACTATAAAGGGAGTCTGTGGTGAGTAGCCTAAACTTGACAGCTAAAGTTATGAGATAAAATTTAATCCTAAACACAGGAGGATCTTCACTTTCCTGCACTGAAGAGGAGGTTATTAGTGATGGTTATTAGTGATGGAAGCATTCTGCATTAAAAATGCACAAATTGCATAATGCTTATTAGCTAGCATGAATTAACTCAATTGTGCATATAACTAAACTGATATGTCATAGGTGTCAGAGCCTCCATAGAAAGTAGGAATGGCAAGTTTAGCAAGAGACATGGCTCCAAAAGTGCCACATTCAGCTGGGATTGTAAGCAATTTCTGAATACCCCTGTTTCTGTCAGTGCTATTTAACAACTGTCTTACAGTAATGAATGACCTTGGGCATCTTTTTGCCACCTAAGTGCCATTTGTCTCTGTTGTAGTTGAGATCCTAACAGCATACCAGGTAAGTTAACTTGCATTTTACAGGAAGTGGAACTGTACTATAATAACACAAAGAGTCAGAATATATTCCTTTCACATGATTTGCATTAACTTTCTAAATCAAGGTAATCTTCATTTTAGTTTAGAATCTGAAAACCGAAGGAAAATATCTGCCCCTAGAAACTGTAAGCAGTAGTCTGTGTGGCACTGGCTGGCTTTCATGTTGCTTCAGTCTAATCCTATCTAGAGCAGGTGGGGGTCTGTGAAGTAATAGTTCTTGACCCTGGCTCCATACAATGTCTTCATGACCATAAAGCTTCTCTTTATTTTAGTTTAAAGAGTCTGACATCATACAGAATTGTGCTGGAGCCAACAAGGCTGGTGAGTGCTGTACCATGAAAGTGACCACGCACATGGCATGTCATAAGGTTTGGCACAATGGGGATGTCTGAGGGTGCAAAGCCTGCTGAAAACATGGCTGAAAATAAGAAGTAATGGGAAAATCAGCCCAATAAAAGACCAAGATACCCATTTCTGAGCTGGTTCTTGTCCTTTCTTAATATAGAAGTGTAGGTATCCTCAAATGGACCTTATCTGCTCATGGCTTTGGCTGTTTTAATGAAGGAACCAAAATTTTAGCTTTTGTCTTTGCTGCCCCTACTAGATAAAATGTCAAAAGTATTCAAGATACCTCTGCAGCTTGGATATCTGAGACTTTATTAGTAGTTTCTTGAAGACAAAATTGAATATACAAAATTTTATGACTGCTCCCAGGAATTTAAAGGCTCTGCCAAGCCAACCTTGCCACCATTCACTCCTAAACTCTACTGTGGGTATCTATATGGCTAAGTTTTCACCCCAAGAAGTTTCCTCTGATTTAAATTAATATGAGTAGAGAATGAAGGCTTTTGTACTTGGTTTCAAGAGAATTCTTTGGAAGATATAATTCATGTGTATCTGAGTATTTCAGAATTACTTATATGTTCTGTCAGCTCCGCCTTTTAAATCAAGGTATTTTTAGTATTCTTAGTGTAACACATCCATGAGAAAATACTGTAGCTGTGAAAGTCCAGATTGTGCAGTCTACTAGCCTAGAACATACCGTCATTTTTATGTGCCCTATATTTTATTCATCCATAACTCAAATAATTGCAGATTTAAAAAAAAAATCTTCAGTTCTTGATTTGCTTTCTAGCCCTCAGTGTTTGGCATTTGAAAATCGTGTCATCTGGATAAAAGCTACATATAGGATTTGCTCACATGCTATGCACCTTCAGTAAGCAGCAGTACATAAATAAACAGTATTTTACATCTTCCTATAGGAAAAAATTCAAAATATTGCCATTAAATAGTTTTTATTTCATTGTTCGTGTGTATATATATATCAATTTGGTTTTCATGGTATTCTCAACCCTTAGTGAAGTAAAAATAAAATCAGAAACTTGTATTTAAATCACCCCTCTAGACAGAAAGGTTTATAAAGTACCATTTACTTGGTGAATCTTTCAATCTAAGTTATCTAATGGTTTTCTAAAATTAGATGCTACTTTCAAAAAATCAAAACTGTCAGAGATATTAACATAGCACCTTTAAGGGATATTGTTAGATACACAAACATCTGGGAAAAAATAGTGAAAGAACAAGTTGCATCAGCTTTGAATGTGGTTAAAGCAACACATTAAAGGTAGTGACAAGGTTATGTTTGTATGAAGAAACAAATTGGTTGAAACCCTGACCCCACTGATATTAATAAGATTTCACCCTTTGTCTTTTACTATCCAGACATGTTCCTACTGACCATGACCATGAAAAAAATTCTTGCACAAGGACATTTGAAATGATAGGCTCTATTTCTTGAAACAGTAGGTTGATATGGTGTTTCTATGCTTCAGTGTTTCTATGCTTCAGTGTTTCTTGTAGTCAGTGCACAATATGTGTCCCATCTTGAAGTCTTCTAATAGTTCATAGAAGATAAAAATAAATGTTGCTATTTACAGATCCAAAAATTCTTAAGAGCAGGAGTGAAAAATGTTTTGACTGTTTCATAAAACTAGTGCGAAAAATGGCCAGTGAATAATTTTAAAGGGTCAGTATTAAATTTCTATTACTACAGTTAAATCCTAGCTAGAAATTTGAGCACAAATACAGTAAAAAATAAATTAAAGGGTCTGATCTGCATTCTGCAGACTCAGTCTCTAAGTCTTCAGTTTCGGGGTATTGGGCCTTAAATGTTCCAGCCTTCTATAATATATCTTCAAGTATATTCTAGTATCTCCTTATATCTGGCGATTATCATGGGGCCACTGCTTTCTTTCAATCTCTTGATTTCTTGAGGTCAGAAGTCCACAATACTTCCCAGGATGCACTGACTCCTGAGAGCACAACACGTGAGATCTGAAGACAGCGACTAGGTTTTGCTCAAAAGCAAGTGCCGGGTTGCCAGAGAACATTAAACCACCACAAAAGATAGAGATGGGCTACATCTGGAGACAGAGAGGAAGAGAAGGAAAGGAAGGAAGAGCTGAAGAAGGACTGAGGTGATTGGAAAGGCACTATGAGGAGTCCTTATATCTAGCTCAGTGAGCCTATACAGCACTAGATACACTCATAAAAATGATGCATCAGGTTGTAGGAGGTAAAGGTAGTAAAATAAAAATGTTGAAAAAAATGAGAGGATTGGACTCAGAGAAAACAGAAATGAACAAGAGTTGAAAGGCATTTAGCCACGTGCTGGGATGTTGAGAGCCTTCTGATATTTTTACTGAAGAGCTGAGATCCTGGCATGCTCAAGTCATAAGCAACAGTGGGCAGTACCCTGGGACAGCAGGTTATTTGGGTTAAAGAATGGCATTACAGGCTGCTGGGTCTGTGCCTGTGCTGCAGGAGGGCCAGCTTGCTGGTTGCTCCTTTTTGCAAGAGAGAAAGGGAGCAAGAACCACCCGGCAGCCACAAGACCAAGGACCACAGCCACCTTCAGTGCTTCCCTCTTCCCCTCCCCATCCTGCACTGAAGCAGCACTCAATAAGGCAAAATTAAGTTCTGCCTCCAGCGTTGATGTCTCTGGTTGTCAGAAATATCTGTCATTACTAAAACTCTACCAGAAGAGGGGCAGCTGCTAGCAAAAAGACTCAATCTCTCATTAATAAAGAAAAAAAAAAAAAGGAAAGAGAAAATGCTCACTGGCTGAGGACTGCAGCCTGATGATCCTGGCTTCAACACATGCCAAACTTAAAGGGTGTAAATAGCTTCAAGGGTACGATTTCTGTGTTTAAAGTTAGTCATATCTCAAGTAATCTGCCAAGGACCTTCACTGATTGAAATGCTAATGTGTAAAACACTTAGCTAGTTATGATCTGACTGGGACAAAGCAACATGATTTGGTAATGGATAACCTATCACTCTTTTCTTCAAGCAGTTCTTGAGTGCATCAGCAAAATTCAAGTTAAAAAAAAAGAAAAAAAAAAAAAGAGTGGATTGATCTAATGTATTTGGATTTACTGAAAGTGGCTTTGCAAGCTCCTTGATGGAAACTGTCAAAAAAGTAACACCATGCAGGAGTACGCTAGATTAAAAACAGAGCATTGCAAAGCAGAAACTGCTCCATTTTCTAGCATTAAAAAAGTAATTAATACTGGGATACTCCAAAGCTGCTTTTTGCTGTTGACACCATTTTATGAGCTCCTGACATGAAAATCTGTGCAAACACTGAGCTTAGGGGTACGGCAAAGGCTGATCAACACTAAAGAATTTCACAGAGAGCTCTGGAGAGGTTGAAGTGAGGTGAAAGGACAGCATGGTAGCAGGTAAAATTCAATGAATGCAGGTTAAAGTATGTTGAAGTGTGCTGAAGGAAGAATCATTTGAACTACTGAGATCTCAGAGTTTAAAGAGCGATGAGTTTAAAGAGCAGTGAGTATAAGTTAATGAAAGAACCTTCTGAAAAGGAGAAGTGGTGATGCAGTTATATGCAAAAAGAGGTTTGGCATTCCAGAAGGCATCAAAGAGCAAAAGAAAATAATACAGAAATTATTGTAATGTCAGTATATGACAGTGGCATAGGATTACTGGGGGAACCATCTTATTTTCAAGAGGCATTCTTTCTCTCAAAAAAAAAAAAAAAGGCATCTCAAAAAAAAAGGAGAGAATTCAAGATGTTTGTGGAAATCGTTAAGTATATGAGAAAATGAGAAAAAGAAGTGCTTTTTCAAGAAAAGGATATAAGACTAGTGGTTTTGCACATTAATTTCCTGTTGACAAGACTTCACTGTTTGACTAAGTAGGTGCTGATGTACTAGTAAAATATACTGGTTAGCAGAAGATACTGGGGTAAGCTCAGAGCTGGACTAGACCAGCATGGAAATTCTTATGCCCAAAGAACTGTAGTCATAATTAGTAAGTTATTGTTTTGGTTGTAAAATAATTCCTGTCCGTGTCTGCATCCTCTATCTAAACTCTGACCTCACTGGCTCTTGAGTGGTGAGAACTGTGATACTCCAGTTCTTACAGGTTTATAGGGATCCAGGCACAGAGGAAGGAACCACTGAGGGAGGGGTATCTGTACCTTCTCAGATGGGAACACCGGCAGTGGAGAGTGATGTCATAAGTGACTAAACCTGTAAAAAACTTCTGTCAGATCTCACCATTTTAGAAATCAAAACACAACAGGCAGTAAACAAATTCATAGGAAACCAGACTTCATTAGTTCCAGGACTCAAGGGACCTGTTTCAAAAACCACCTCATAGAATCACAGAATCATAGAATGGTTCCGGTTAGAAGGAATCTCAAAGCTTATCTAGTTCCAAGCCCTCTGCCATGGGCAGGGGGCACCTTCCACTAGAGCACGTTGCTCAAAGCCCCATTCTACATGGCTTTAAACACTGCCAGGGATAGGGCAGCTGCAGCTTCTCTGGGCAACCTCACCACCCTCACAGTAAAGAACTTCTTCCTTATATCTAATCTAAATCTACTCTCTTTCAGTTTAAAGCCGTTAACACCTTTCCTATCACTACATGCCCTTGTAAAAAGTCCCTTTCCAGCTTTTCTGTAATCTCTGCTAATTCCTAAACTCTGCCCAGGAACAGTTTGAAGACTACCATATGGCTTAGGGCAAAATCCTTCCAGATATCCGTCAAACTTTCCAAAATGGACAGTCAAGTTCCAGTGCCACCTCTGACATTGTTGAATTTACTGCCACAGCCGTATTCACCAGCAGCAGAAACATTCTTTAAGGCAGTGATGTACATAACAGCTGAGTTCTGTGCTTTGCAAGAACTGTAAATCTAAACCAGACCTAAGCCTTTTCCCTATGTAAACTGATTTCTAGTTCTGAAATGCAGTCATTGGCTTCCCAGCTGCTGATGGCTTTAAAGCCATCCAAAGCCAAGCCAACTTCTCTGCTGAGAAGACAGTATAGTTTCTTGCTCTAAAGGAAACAACTTGAAAGGCAGCCTGTTGACTGTGTAAAGGATGGATGTTCAGGACTTTTGTTCAGAGCCAATGTTTTTCCTGCCATCCTCCCTAGAGAGAACTAAAACCTGGAAACCAGTGGTTTCATAGACAAATTCAAGCTCAGACATAATCAAATAGCCTCAGCACAGTGCATTACTGCACATCAACAAGATTGTGGTAACTGTCCACTATGCATACGGGTTAATGTGACATACGTTAGCCTGCACTGAAAAGGGGCTAACCTAAGACAAATTGCTCTGACTGTGCCATGGGCTAAGAGTATTTGCACAGGCAGTTATTGAAACTCACCTGATGTATGGTAATAGTTAACCAGAGTAATTTGATCATATGTCTGATCTCAAAGACAAAATAGACTCTAAATTGCTAGTATGGCATATGGGAGATGTAGCCATGACATTCTGTCACATGACCTAACAAGAATGTAAAAGATACACTCCCTTCTTGGAATTATTTTAACACTGTATTTTACCAGCCTGAATTAAAAAAAAAAAAAAAATAAAAAAAATAAAGTGCTATATTTAAACATATAAAAGTGCTGTTTATTCATCTTTGATAAAGCATAACTTTTTTTAAGCAATTGTAATCTGCAACATTACAGCCTTAGGAGGTAATCTACTAAATAGGAAAAAATTAGCTGATTTTTGGACCATTTAAAGGAACATTTCTGTTGAAAGCATATAAAATGTATTAAAGTAATCTCTAAAGTCTTTACCCCTGCTTGAGATTTTAATTTACTCAAAGCTAATAAATTATCCCCTTTCAGAAGCTATTGAAAATTTTCACTTAAATCCTTTTTAAAACTTAGTGTTCAACTGAATCTTAAGCAATTTATACACACATACACAGTGCTTGAGGTGGTCATCACACCAAGGTGAAGGCTGAAAAGAGGTTAGATTAGCACTAACTCCTCTGCCCTTTGGGATTGCTGGGGTGTTATTAATGAATGTGAATTCCTTCCTCCCCCAGAGCCCTTCCCCTTCATATGCTCTGGTCTGACTGTCGGGTAATTACTTTTCCACAGCAGCATTTAACAAAATGCCTTGTTCAAAGCCCAGGCCCATTTTCTCTCCAGCTGAAGGATACAGCTGCAGTCAGGAAAGGAAACGGCAGATCTGGGTCACCCCAGTATTCAGGTTAGCTGGGACACAAAAGCTTGCTTCATCTCAGACATGGCTCTGTGTTACATTTGCACACTTATCAGAAATATTTTTTCAGGCTATCAATTATTGTATTTGAACATCGCATCCTCGCTCTAGGGAGCCCTTAGCAAGCTGTAGCAAAAATCAATCCAGTTTTACAACTTTTACCTTGGCACAGCTCCAACTCTTTATCTACCTTGAACAGTTATTTAAAGATGTGCTGGCTTTTTTTCTGGATTATAGCTGTGTTCCTGAGTAGGACTTGCCCTTGGTGTATATAATACCCTTTTTCCGTGATTGGGGTTAATCTGTGAACCTGCTTTGGTTTTGCTTCTCATGTTTGAGAATTTGCATGCTTGTGGTAAGGTTTATGTGACTGGGTACTCACCTTTCCCAGGTAGCATATATTTCTCACAGTGACAGGAACGAGAGCCTCTTATTTCAGGGAATGTGCGTGTGGATTGGATCCCACTCTCATTCAAGTTGCTTTAAAGTTGACTGCAGATGCAAGTAATGGCATCCAAAAATTTCTCCACATGTTTATTCGAAGCATTATTTTTTCCATGCAAATCCCACCTAGGAGGCCACCAAGCCAGACTTCACCCTTTATGTGTATAGGTGACTGAGGCAGCTTTGCCAGCACACCTCAAGTATCACCTTCATCAAAGGGTTTATGAATCCCAGAAGCAGCAGCAATGCTTCAAAAGGCAGACACTATCTCTCACTCAAAAGGTGGCAGTCTCCCAGATGGTAGGGAAATTTGGATAGCAGAAACTGGTCTTAGATATTACTATGTCAGTGTAGGCTGCAAAAACAGACAGCAGATGCTGGGCTTCAATGGAGTTACGAAGGAATAGTCTTTAAAAGAAAAAATCTGTCTTAAAGCTGTACTTCGAAGAGGTTTTATGTTTATTTTAGAAGCAGACCCAGTTTCTATTTCCCTATTGAACATGCATGCAGAAGCTCACAAAGCCACTAATCATATTGCATGGTTTTCCATGTTTATAATTCTCCACTTTTCAGCTCAAAAAATGTGTTTTACCACTTCCCATTAAGGTTATTTTACTAAATTTCCTCACAGCAGTTAGCTCAAGAGTTAAGAGGCATCCCTTCATTTACAACATGCAAGTTTATACAGAGCAAGTGCTGGAAACTCGAGAAAGCATAGGTTTGGCTCATTCCTTCCAGCCTGCCTGCACAAACCAGCTGTGGCTCTGCTCAGAGAGACTCTTTGAAAAGGTGTAAGGCCATGGTGGCACACATGTGCATCCATTTTCTCTGGTGAGGTTGGCTGGGAGCTAACTGATGCCTCAGCTTGAGGGCTGCTGACTGAGAGGGGCAAACCCCTGTTTGGCTGAGCATACAATCCGCCCTCAGTCAGAGATTTCACCCATCAGCCAAAAAGGGTGGAAACATGATGTGAGTTGCATGCCCAGTACCAACACGTACACAACACTGCAAAAACAAATCCGTGTTATCTTCATAATATAACGTGTACTTCAACAAATCTGTTGAATACATATCATTTGCACAACTGGTGTCTCAAGTAAAGTAACTAATGAGGTTTCCCCTCTCCCTAGCAATATAGAGCTATCATCCAGCCACATTTGAACGTGTTTTCATTAGAGCTCCTAAGCAATGCGAGAGATAACTATATCAGTGCTATGAAGAATGCTTCCAACAAAAAGGCTGATGGTTTTGGTTTGATTATTTCGTAGTTGGAGCTTACTTCTCCATACTTCTTTCAAGCAGTATTTGAGACAACACGCCAGTGGTGGCAACCATAAGTCACAGATTTAACCACTTGCAAATTTGTTTTTAAAAGAAAAAGGCTTATTTTTCTGAAGCTCTCCCACCTTAGTACCTGTCTTTCACCTATTTAATTTTAAATATTTTTGGTATTTTCCAGAGTTCTGTAGTTTTGTGTATTTGACAGCTGGCTGTATTTCAGGTGCAGATGAAATGGTTCGTCTTCTCATAGAAAACATCTGGGATCTTTTAGAATAAATAGTACCTTAAAAGTATAAGATAGCATTACTGTAAACAGATTTTCCCCTTTTTTCTTTTTTTTTGTGGGAAAAAAAATACAGAAGAAACAAGTAGCAATTCTAACCTCAATGTAAGCAAAGTAAGACTAGATGGCTGGACCCATTCTTATTTACTTGCATGATCAAACTTTGAAGGGAAAACCAGGGAGAATTTATACGTTGTGACTCATGTTAAGAAAAAAAAAAAAAAAGGGGAACTCAAAATTTGAGTTCAAGCTTCTGATTTCATGTCCTAGTTAAGGTTAGAATGTTTGCTGGAACTTTCTCTTTCCTAGCTTTTGTTGATTTCTGTCATTCAGAAATCATGAAGTAAATATTTATTAACATGGGAGCCCTCCTCCCTTTCTGCCCTTCATATTTGTGCTTCTTATGCTAATGAACTTACTTTAACAAGGGAATCACATTCCTCCTGGGTCCACATCAGTTATTTAAATGTAGTTTTATATTAATTTTTCATACTGTAATGCATTGTTTCCTGCAAATATACATGCAGCCTGTTTTCAAGAGTAAACAAATATATATGAAACATATTGTTAGATGAAAACCTTTCATCTTTTATTTTGCTTCTTGTGATAATGGTGGTCATTTCTCCCTCTGGCCCTCTGAATTTTCTCAACCGTCCTCTTTTCCTTCCACACTTCTGCAGTGACCACCACCAGGAATTTGTATTCTGTTTTCTGTATCTGATGCAGATACAGAATTCTGAAACTACATATTTTCTGTGCATTCAGCATTCATTTCTAGTACCCTCAAAGGCTGACATAAAGGTTTGCAGCCTTTGATTTGTGAAATCGAATAAACAAAACAGTAGTTTCACAAAAGCTAAAAAAGATACGCTCCTAAGAAACAACCTTACTAGCACAACAATACTACTTAGGAAAATATAGGGAAGGTTACTCTACCACATTTCTCTTACTTTCTCACCAATAAGAAAGAAAGATATATTAAGTAAATGCCCGCAGATATATTTGTATGATGCATATCATAAGAAATCTTGTTGCTTACCAGTTAAGTAAAAATGACAACTGTTGTTCTCTGTGAGGTGGGAGCTATCACTTCCAAGAGACACACTTTTAGACTAAAAAGTGGAAACCAGACTCCATCACCTATCATATTGCCAGGACTACCATGTAGTATATCAAAAGTGCAGGTCTGGCTGCACCCAGGCAGCTCCAAATTGAGTCACTTAAAATTATTAAACATTTTTCATCTCAGAAGTTGATGTTATACAATTCAAAGGCTTTGACAATGTTCTCCTGAAGAAACACAGACATGAAAGTAGTGAACTATTAACTGAGGTGTACACGAGGCGTTGTTTTATGAGTCTCAATGCTAGGGAAGTAGAAATCAGTTAATGAGTCCCTGGTCTTTGGAAAAGGCTTCACAAACAATCCAGGGAGCTAAGACCACTGAGTCTGACTTCCGTAACAGGTAAACAAAAGAAATTATAATGAGTGAAGGAATTAATAGATATCTAGATAAATATGATCTATTCCAGGGAAAAATCAACTGGGCCTCTATGAAAGGAAATCTGATCTTGCAGATCAATGAGGATCTTTGAGGAGTCATAAAGATTATGGACAATGTTGTCCCAATGACTGTACTTATGTTTTGAGAAAAGCATTCAAGAAAGTCCCTTAGAAGAGATTTCTAAAGAAATTTAGCTGTCTTGGATAAGACAAAAGGCCCTTTCATAGATTGATTAAAAGAGAGGAAAAAGTAGGTAGGAATAAATTGTCAGTTTTCACAATGAAAAGATATTAATAGCAGAGTTCTCCAAGGCCCTTGGCATGAGTGACATCCAGGGTGTTAATAAATGACCTCAAACAGAGCGCAAACAGGTGGCAAAATGCATGAGTGAGATAGATAGGATAACTCAAGACACTCAAAACTTATACTAAGGACAGAGTATTTCAGAAGATCTTCACATTTATGGTAAATGAAATTCAGTAAATAGTCACATAGTAGTGTACATGTGATATGGAATAACGGACTGTAAACTACTATCACTTAAAGCTTGCTCCAATAATACATGTCAGGTCACTTTAAGAAAAATGGTACTTGATTAAATGAATCATTGGTCCAGGTAACCAAGACTACTTTTGTATTCCTATGAAATTAGATAACCTGCAATTTCAAAATAAAAATGTTTTCAGTATTTCTCTTCCATTTAAAAAAGATATTTTTTTAAATTATGATTTCAGAAAGTGAAAGTTTTGAAATGCAGTTATTTATTTGTAGAAACTTTTTATTTTTCTCATAGCTGGTATAAATGACTTGCTAATTCACCATTATGGATATTTTAACAAAGCCAGTGCTCTAAAAACGATTTTGTATACACAATCTAGATACTTTGTCTTTTCAAGAATTATCACGTATTTCAGTTCATTGACTGAAATCTCGTTTACCCTTTGTCCTTATTGTATTTTCAATTAATTATATTAAATTACATAAACTAATCCACTCTTTGTGGAAATTACTGTCTATATTAGTGTAATAAATAAAAGACATTTGTTACTGACATCATGACTCTGAAAATTAGGAAGGAATATGTTAAACAATGTCAACCAATGTCAGTTCTTCCTCTGTGAAAGAAACCACTAGAGGACAAAGCACTGATGACTTCTATTTTGAAGGGAGTAGTAGCTAATGTGCTTCTAGAGGAATTCTACATATGGGCAAAAAAAAAAGTAGTGAAGATAGTTTTCTGTCCAGTCAATGCTAATGATAAGGTACTCAAGCACGCCTGAAGTATCTCAGGTACACGCTCATGCTTTTTCTCTTCCATGGCAGTTAGCTTTCTTCTTCTTCGTCCTTAACTGTGTCTATCAAAAAGGACTATATGGCATGATCTTTCTAATTTTCTTTATACATATATCATGAGGATTACGTTTTGAAATATTTCCCATTTCTCCCTCTCAACCAAAACAACCAAGAAAGAATATTGACAGGAAAGAACCATATAAAAATGGAAAATACAGCAGGATACAATGCAAAAAAAAGGAGTATAAGCCAGAAAAAGAATGAAATTTTTTTTGTATATACTTTTTTTGTTCTTAGCTGCTGAACTTTACCTATCAGTGAAGTAAATGTATAAGTTTTTTCTATCTCCAGTGACTACGATCCTGTCTTACAAGAAGATTGAATTCTAGCATCATGAATCAACACTTAGAATTAACATTAGGACTCTGTCAACCAACCCCAGAAAATATCAATTGATTAGATTCTATTCCAGCGTCTATTTTAAATAAAATACTTTAAATATTTTATATTTAAATGTATTTTTAAAAAACAGCATGACAATCACAGTAGGAATTACCGAAAAATTTCAGGGTTAGGGTGGAAAAAGAGCAAGGTCATGAGTCAGCCCCAGTTAAGCAGTTTTATCTCCTCCTTAGCTCATTGGTTTGTTTGTTGGGTTTCTTTTTTTCTATGTGTTGGATCATATCAGCTCCTTGTTTTGGAAGATTTTACTGTAAGAGTTTTAAAAATACAAGCCATGGAGTTTTTCATCAATCCACATCATTTAAATGACACGATTAAAAACTCAGAACTGATTGGAACAACCAATTCAGACTTGGAAATAAAGATTGTTGAAGGTTTGTTTTTAAAGTATTCAGAAGATTCCCACTAGCTTAAACAACTTCCCCCTGGCTTGTCCGAGGCTCCAAAATCTTATCCTTCCTCAGTCACTTGTGAGTCAGCATTGTGTATTGATGCACTGTAGACCATCCTTCATAAAGATAGACCATATGGGGGTGGTTGGTTTGTAGAGCATAAATCTTACAAGTTACTCCCTCCTTTTTAATGATATAGATTGCAGAGCTATTTTGGGATTGCTCTACTTTAGGACACACACATTTTTTCCGCATTTTCCCAGGCACAGGGACAGCTGTGTGTAAGAAACCTCTATACAGAGGTAGAGAGAGAGTTGTTTATCATCCTTTGGGCTTACCCAGCTGTTGGTACTGCCTTGCTCACTCCTGCTGAGAAAGCACGTGGGCCTCATAAAATCTGCTCCATGGATCAATTCAAAGGCTTGCAAACCTCCAGCAGGCCCATGGAGTAGGCAGGATTGCTGTTAACATGACCCTACTCTTGGCAATTGGGTGCCAGGAAGTTGTCACACTCCATCCCACTCCCTTTGAAATCAGATTAGAGCCATTTTACTGCCTATTCCCTCCCTGGTCACAGTGACAAATCTAGAGGTTTCTGGAGGTAGGGAGACAGAAAACAGAGCTGCTAAATGTCATGTGTCTGTCAGCATACGCCTGCTAATGAGGCTGACGCTTAGAGGAACCCAGTTTACATTTCTCATAGAAATGGGACTTTAGGGGTGTGGATGCTGTAAGGGCCAAATGCATCCCAGCAGCTTGGCCACCTCAGGCATGACCAGCTCTGCCAGCAGCCCCAGGCATGGCACCTCACCCTGGAGAAACCCTGTGATGTTGCAAGATGAAGCCAAGAAGACAGATTCTTCCAAAAACCCTATGTCACCCACCATGGCCTGGGCCAAATCTGTAGATATCTCTAGGGAGGCCAGGAGGTATCATGTGTTCAGCAGTGATACAGTTCTTATTTAAGGACTGGGTTTCCTCTCAGCTTTATGGTGATTTTGTCAGGTTGTCTGTGACTGCAGCTGAAAAATTGTTTTCTGACTATCCCAGGATACTTCTGGTCCCGCTTGCATTGTGAATTGTGTTGGCAATCCTCACTGGGGCAGATTAACAGCAATGGCACAGCTTTGACTTTTTGTCCCATGAAATCCCCAAATTAATAGACTATATCATAACAAGCCTGTTCATAATGAACACTGAGGGAAGTGGGAGATGGCTTGTTGTTGCTGTTTATGTTAGGGATTATTTATCGTGATGAAAGTAATTAATCTCTTTTTGTACCTGTGGCTAAGATACTTATTTTTAACTATGCTGCTATAGTTTTATATGAATTGTGTAAAAAAGTGTTCAGAAGGAAAGTGCTAAATGGAGCAAATGGCATATTTATTTCCTTTTTTTATTTTGGTCCAAAAACTGTACACAGAAATTAAGAACAAAAGTATCCCCTGTCTACATTTGATCCTGAGTTCTTCCCATTTACTCATCTCTTATATCACACACCAATCAATTGACTTACCTTACAATCAGATCTCCCTCAATGGGCTAACTCAGTATTGCTTGCACATATATACAGAAAATACCAAGATAATCTCTGTGCTGTCGCAATCAGTGGCAACAAAGATTCCTATTGCCTTTTTACAGAAGTTTATAGCTTCCTGGCTCAGAAAGGTCAGATTTATTGTTGCATATTTACTGGCATGTGAATTTATGAACATTCAGCTCTGAAGCTTGGTATAAACATACCAGGTTTGTCTTCTTGCATGATGTTGCCCACAGTTTTGGAGCAGAAGTCACACAGTGTAGCATAGAATAATCATGCAGCTTTCACCAAGCTGGTACAAGGAAGACCTGCTCTCCTTGTGTCTGAGGAAGCAAGCAATGATGGCTAAGATGCCCCTACTGAACTCAGAAGAGGAAAAATCTAAAGAGAGAAATGCTGCATGAACTTGAATTATAACAAACCCTGATATAAATCTTTGTTTAGAATAGCTTTTGACAATTAAAGTTGTGAATTACGGATGACTTATCTCTCTAAAACAATGAATTTATTTATACTAGTTTATGCTGTGTAGAGATTTTTTGGATGCAATGTATTTAGTCTTTCAGGAGGCTTTTAATAAAGTCACTCTGTGAGAAGGTATTAAGTAAACTTGTTAACCAGGTAGGGAGAGGTAAGCCTTTTAGTGGATCAAAAATTGGCTAGGAAGCAAAGGCATGACTAAATTGGTTATTTAACCTTGCTGTCACAGGATCATTGGCAGCATGAATAGAAAGGTTTAGTGAAACTGATATTCGAAACACAGCTCTAAAAACCTGTCAAAATATATTTTTATTATCATTTGAATCCATGCATTAATTCTTTAAAATGTTAGTATGTCTCTACTATGTCCAGCCAAAAGCCATCTGTACTAACACCCTTGATACCCTTCACAAAGGCAAAGGCAGCCAGGGATGGATATTAGGAGAGTACATAGACTAACCCTTGTGATCTCCAACAGTTTGTATCTCAGAGGTGGGATCATTTTGTTTGATAATCTGTTATGGATTCATTTTCAATGCACATTGCTGTTGCTTTTTAAACCCACATAAAACTTCTGGAATCCAGGAATCTTACAAGGAGTTTCACATATTAAGTCTATCCAGACTAAAGAACCGTATCATTTTGACATTGTGAACCTTCCATCTGGTTGTTTTATTTAATGTCTCCTACTTGTTGTATTTCAAAACACAGTGAAGGATCATTCCCTAGTACTTACTCTCTGTCACTCATTATTTTATCACCTGCTCTAGTATCCCCCAACCAGGTAATTCCTATTCAGGCTGAAGAATGCCAGGCTAATTAATCATTTCTCATACAGAATCTGTTCCATAACTGTGGCCATTCTCAGAGTCATCCTTTCTCTGGATCTTTTATAGCTTTTCTACATCTTCGTTGAAGTGGAGGGACCAGAAATACACACTCTATTCAAGATGCAGGTGCACCATAGGATCACCTAGCTGCAAAATTATGTTCATGGTATTGTTCCTGTTCACATCTCCTCATAAATGTGAACACTCAGTTTCCTTTATTGATAATAATTGGGTACTGAACTGACATTTTCACTGTTATAACTCCAGGATCTCATTGCTGGGTAGCACTAGTTAGTTCAGCACCTGGTACTGCATGCATAAATTTCTGTTTGGTTAATCCCAAGTGCATCACTTCCAATTCTTCTGCTCTGAAGTTCATCCATGGTGTTATCACTCAGCCTTATGCGGTACTTCTGTAATTCTTCACAGCTGAACTTTGTTTTCACTACTCTGATTAACTTGGGGAAGCTTTTGTGTATTATACCGTATCAATAGCCATGTTATTTTTCATGTTTTTTCTAATGCTCTTTTGTTCAAACAAGATAGCATATGTAAGAAAGTACATTTACAGGAAACAAAAATTCAGAAACCAGATGCAGATTAGCCACATGAAAACATGAGAACAATATAGTTCATATACTTCAAAAAATATCAAATCATCAATGAGTCAAAAAAAATCATAAACTGAATATTGAGATGTAGAGTTTAAAGCGATGTGCGTTTTCAGCCACTTACTTAAATCCTTTGATATGATCTTTAAACCATAGATTAAAGTTCTGACCTAAAAGATGTAGGGGAGACATGGCCATTTAAATATATAATTGATTGCTCAACATGCCTGTTTTCAGAGGAGTCATCAGTAATCACCTAAACTATTGTGTTCATAATTTACCTTTATAATTAGTTGAGTATTTTGGATCAGATTTAACTTTTCTTACAGGCCCTGGTATCCTATCCCAAGGATAAAAGTGTCAAGCCTGAGGTAATCTCTTTAAGAAAAGCCTGAGGGACTGAAACATCATTTTCCTTTTTGCTTGTTTTTTTTTGGCATTAGCACTTGCAAGTAAAATGAAAGACTTGATTTGAAATTCAAGGCCAGATCTTAAGAGGTGGTGGGCCTTTGCATATCCCAGCGGCTTCAGTGAGATCAGTATTTCAGGACTCATTCCCAAAACTGGATTTGATGCACTGTTTTTGTTTTGGCATAGTTCCGCTACGGAGTAATCCACTGAGAATTCACTGCCCTTTTGGAGAATACTTCTGGTTTCATGTACATATTTGTCATTTTTTCCTTTGGCCTTGTCAAACTGAGCATGTTATTTTGTTGTTTGATAAGACATATATCATTTTATGAATTAACCATTTATACATGAATCAGAATATAGACTGGAAAATATAGGTAGGGCCTTCTTCCAGCAATACTGTAAAAGACTTTGTATATTTTTGACATTTTGCCCCCTACCCAAGCCCCCATTAAAGGAATTAGTCTTAAAATAATTCATAGCATTGGCATTAAAACTGTCATCATACTTCAGAGCTAACACTGTGGTGAAGTAAGTTCTCAGCAGCCTGCCAATCCACAGTTCTTTTGGAAGGTTTTGCTTTCTGGAGATTAGAAAGGAGTTGTTTGTTTGTGTGTTTGTTTATTTAATCAAAGAAAGCTGAAGTTCTGCAAAAGTTGGTGAAGCTGTCCAGCAAGTTTTGTATTACTCTAGATTTCCTATTTACAGCTGGCCAGCAGATAGAAAACATGACAAAAGCCTTCATCTGGACAAATTAGTGTTTTGACTTACATGAAAACCTTTAAGGAGTTTGGCTTAAATAAGAGAGCAGGGAAGGAAGGGGTAATGCATCTAAACCTCTTTATTAGTTTTCTTCTTTCCCTATGCTACTTGCATGCAGATGATTCCTGCATAGATATATTCCTGATAGGGATATTCTGTGTAGTCTCAGTTACTGGCTATTGATCACTAGCTATGAGTCTTACTGGCATTTTCCAATATAATCAGCTGTAAGATGCCATTGACCAGTCCTAGAATGGACCAATAACATGTGTAGAATTTCACATGCTTTTTACGATATTTCCACTTTAAAACATTTTGAAGAATTCAAAATTGTCTCTTCAGAATATTTATAAGACAGATCCATGGGGGAATTCATCCTGTTCTGTGCAATAGTAGCAGCACAAAGCAGCCTTAAAGTCAGCTTAGGCACCTCTTTGAGGATTTCTCTGACATACAGAAATCCTGCAATAATGGCTTTTTCCGTTTCCCTCACTGCAAGTTCCACTTTAAAAATGTTTGTACTGTATGACTACTAGAGAAGAACATACTGCAAGTTTCTGTGCCCCAGGTATTACGGACTGTCATCAGAAGGACTTCTTGTGGCTCCTCAGAATCAGCAATACCTCAAGGCAGCCTTGAAACTACTTTAAATTACCATGAAACCCAAAGGTCAGCCCCAGGATCCTGAGGTTTGGAGACGTGCTTCCCCTCCTGTCATTTTCCCTAGAACTTGTTCTGTATTGCCTCCTTTTCTGAAGCCATAGCCCAGTGATTCTAGTTTAGTTTTGCACCCTGATAGTAGACAGCCTTCCCCCCACCCTTCATCGGAGGAGATGGAGAGTGATTTTGATTAATGACTCCATTGTCCCCAGCCAGCAAGAGACTTGCCTTTTTTGGTTTGCATCAGAATGGATGCTGAACACTGTATGTCTCTAACTGGCAGCAGGTTTCACCTGCTGAGAAGTGAGGAAATTAGTCAGAAAAAAAAAAGGTCACAAAATAATACTGATTTATTCCAACTTGAACTAGAATGCCAGTGGATGCAAAAGTTTTCCAAAGCTTTCCTAGACTTTTTTCCTAAATCTATACATGCAAGGAAAAAAAAATGTTTATGAGAATAAAAATTATCTTAACAATCAAGTAAATCCCCATTTATTTTTTTGATTTGTGTTTTTTTTGTGTATTTTTAAGACTGGGGAGAAAAGAAGGGGGTGTGAATTTCCAACAATGTTAGCATTAGGGTATTTTTATGCCAGGCTCTAATCATCTCCCAGTGAGAAGACTGGGCCTGCCTTGGGAATTTTGGGAATACTGGTTTATTGGTATTTGTATCAGATTGTAACATAAAATATCATGAGTATTAATTCCTGTCACTTGTCATGACTGGATCTTTTAAACCTCAGCTAGATCTGCTCTTCACAGCAAAGGAAGAACTTCTTAGGGACATGACAATCAACAGCAGCCTTGACTGTAATGACCATGAAATTGTGGGGCCTAAGGTCCTAACATAAGCAAAGAAGGAGAGTAGCAGAATATAGACCCTGGACTTTAGAAAAGAAGAATACACTTCCTTAAAGGAAGTAGTAGGCAGAATCACATGGTGAGATTATGACCAACCTGATTACCATCTCTCATTAAACTGTTTGTACATGAAGAGAAAGGCATGATATTATTTACTTTGCCTTGCAAGGCTTCTGACATGATGTCCCGCTGTACTTTTGTGTCAAAGTTAGGACCCTATGGTCTGCATGTTTGGACAACCAGACAGGTAAAAAAAAATGGGTGCATGGCTGGACTTAGGGAGTAGTGCTTAAGTGGTCACCTACTTCTAGTCCACCCAGAGACTTGTTACAAGTGGAATAATGCAGACGTGTAAACTAGGACCTGCTCTATTTAACAATTTTACCAGTGACCTGAAGAAGGCAGTGGAGTTCATCCTGATCAGTTTTGAAGATTAGACTAAGCTGGGAGAACCCTCAAGAGCAGGGCTGCCATTCAGAGTTAATTAGGCAGGCTGAAGGAAAGGAACTACAAAAAATTCAAGAGGAACAACTGCCAAGTCCTGCCCTTAGAAAGAAAAAGGCCAGGGAGGAGCTCTGTGGAAAAATCCCTGCAGGTCTCAATGGACAGTGAACTTCATATGAGACTGCAGCGTGGTCTGGAAGCAAAGATGGTCAAAACCATGCTGGGCTGTATGAGCAGGAGTGTAGCCAGTAGACTGAGGGAAATTATCATCCTCCCAGCACAATACTTGCTAGACCACATTTAGAATACTGCATAAAGTTTTGCCCTCCAATACGGGAAAGGCATCAACAAGATGAGGCAAATCTGGTGGATGACCACCAACATGGTTGGTGTCTGGAGCCCTGTCAAATGAGGAAAGCATGAAGAAGCTGGGCTTGTCCAGCCAAAAGATGAGATAGCAGCAGCAGGTTGGACAAGAGATCTCCCTTACAACCTCAATTGGTTTGATCCTATGATCCTGTGAAATAAGAGAAACTTTTCAGTGTTTTATGAGAATGTGACAGAGAAATCTGTGATTATCAGAGTATCAACAGGACAAAACCTAAAGCAAATCATTTCTGAAAGTAATGTCCAGTTTGTCAGGAGGAACACTACATCTTACGTCCTTTCAGCATTTTAGCATATATACTTCAGGCTAGTCAGGCTACTTTCCATGACTTCTGCTGTCCTATGAGCTCATTCTGCATAGGTATATATGGAAGATGTGAATGGTTAAATGGATGTACTTCTAAATATGTATAAATTAATTTACATTAATAATTAGAACTCCAACAGAAAAATGTCACGCTCAGGAAGTAACAGTCTACAAAGTCCACAGTGAATAGAAACCTCAATTTCTCTCTGCCCTCCGTGACTTCCCTGCTACCTGTAAATATTCACTACCTCAAGAGAATTCACACTTAAAGTTTTAGAAAATAAGCATAGACCAATGTAGGAGTCAGTGGGGCATAGATAAAAACCAACAGCCTTTTTCTGGGGGGTGATATGTGATCTTTAAGAAACGCTTCTTTGAAGGGTACATAGCTGAATCAAGTGCTATTTGGAAGCAACTACAGGTCAATGATATCAACTAGTTTCCACCTAGTTCCAGTTTTCTTCCCTTACTTTCGAACAGGTCAACAGTATGGCAGTTGCTTCCAAGAAGAAAGTGTATTTCTCCCATTCTCATTTCATGAAAGCTGAGTCAATTTTAATGAGCAAATGTTACATCAATTTGATCAGGTTTTCAGTTGAATCCACAGTGTTGGAAAGATTCATTACACTAAGGAAATAAGGGCTCACAGGAATTACCATATTGGAGACAAACTAAAACAAGATCTTTTCACGCATTGGTTTTAGTAGCTGGCTTTAAAGAAGCTGCAGAAGTACTGCCTATAATGAGCAAATATGGGAAAATCCTTCCTGAGACAAGTATTTCCTTTTAAGGTCTATTTGCAAAAAAAGTTGTTTATTTGATGCTTAAGGAGCCCAGTTCCTTTCCATTATCCTATTCTTCATTTTTAGTACTTCCGTTCTGAACTTTTCAGTATTGCCTCATGATAATCAGGTTCCCAAATTAATGGTACCTTGCGTTGAAAAGGCAAACTTTTTAACAGCCTAGTATTGCCATTTTTAAGTTTTGTTGAATATCTCCTTTGTACTATGATCAAACAACACAGATAAAAGTTTCCTGTCCCATGTATACCATTCATTATTTGTGTATTTTTTAGATGGTCCCTCTTCTATGAGGCAGATATTATCTCTATGTGTAATCCTTTTTCACATTCTGTTACTATTCTGTTTTCAATTTCATTTTCATTTTCCTTGTTTAAAGCCAGAATTCCCACACTGAATACAGTATTCATTTGAAGCTCTTTTGCTGATTTATATAAATACACAATAATATTTTCCATAATCCTTTTCCTTGTGAATCCAAAAGTGTTTTCACTACTGCTGTTAAGTATAAAAAAACACAGAAATTTTCTGGAATTTTCTAAGTGACCTAAATTGTACTTTGTAAGAGTTATACTGTGTACTTAGACACAGAGTACTCTACTACTTCAGGTATCATAAAGAAATGGTTACAGTATTCAGAAATAACATGGAGTTCTTACAGACTTATAAATGTAGGAAATCTCTGTTTCACATTTGACATGAACAAACCAAAAAATTTGGATAAGTATCTTGACATTTGGGAAGAGTAGCTGAAACATTTCCTAAGTTTCCAAATTTACTGAGTCTGTAAAACTGATTAGGAAATGAAGCAAAATCAGGAATTTTTTCTTTATTTTTGTAGGGTTCCTTTTGCAATTCTGTTTGCAGTATTGCCACAATACTTAGATGCTTAGAAACATGGAATCATAGAATCATAGAATAGTTAGGGTTGGAAAAGACCTTAAGATCATCTAGTTCCAACCCCCTGTGATGGGCAGGGACACCTCACACTAAACCATGCTACCCAAAGGCTCTGTCCAGCCTGGCCTTGAACACCACCGGGGATGGAGCATTCACAACTTCCCTGGGCAACCCATTCCAGTGCCTCACCACCCTTACAGTAAAGAACTTTATATCCAATCTAAATTTCCTCTGTTTAAGTTTTAACCCGTTACTCCTTGTCCTGTCACTACAGTCCCTAATGAAGAGTCCCTCCCCAGCATCCCTATAGGCCCCCTTCAGATATTGGAAGGCTGCTATGAGGTCTCCACGCAGCCTTCTCTTCTCCAGGGTGAATAGCCCCAACTTTCTCAGCCTGTCTTCATATGGGAGGTGCTCCAGTCCCCTGATCATCCTCATGGCTCTTCTCTGGACTTGTTCCAACAGTTCCATGTCCTTTTTATGTTAAGGACACCAGAACTGCACACAATACTCCAGGTGAGGTCTTACAAGAGCAGAGTAGAGGAGCAGGATCACCTCCTTTGACCTGCTGGTCACGCTCCTTTTGATGCAGCCCAGGGTACGGTTGGCTTTCTGGGCTTCAAGCACACACTGTTGGCTCATGTTCATTTTCTCACCAACCAACACCCCCAAGTCCTTCTCCGCAGGCCTGCTCTGAATCTCTTCTCTGCCCAACCTGTAGCTGTGCCTGGGATTGCTCCAACCCAGGTGTAGGACCTTGCACTTGGCAAGGTTAAACTTCATGAGGTTGGCATCAGCCCACCTCACAAGCGTGTCGAGGTCCCTCTGGATGGCATTCCTTCACTCCAGCCTATCAACCGAACCACACAGCTTGGTGTCATCGGCAAACTTGCTGAGGGCGCACTCAATCCCACTGTCCATGTCAGCAACAAAGATGTTGAACAAGACCAGTCCCAACACCGATCCCTGAAGGACACCACTCGTTACTGGTCTCCAGCCGGACATTGAGCCATTGACCACAACTCTTTGGGTGCTGCCATCCAGCCAGTTCTTTATCCACCGAGTGGTCCATCCATCAAATTGATGTCTCTCCAATTTAGAGACAAGAGTGTCGTGTGGGACAGTGTCGAATGCTTTACACAAGTCCAGGTAGATGACATCAACTGCTCTACCCCTGTCCATCAGTTCTGTAGCCCCATCGTAGAAGGCCACCACATTGGTCACACAGGATTTCCCTTTAGTGAAGCCATGCTGGCTGTCATCAAGCACCTTGTTGTTTTTCATGTGCCTTAGCATGCCCTCCAGGAGAATCTAAGACTTGGTCATCTAATGTTGGGTTGAGCAAGAAGGAAGAATGATTTTAGAGGATTTTAAGCAAACTTGATCAAAACTAAACATTCCATATTCACTATGACTTTTGGGCAAAGATAAAAAGTGGGTATAGGTCACCCAATCAATCCATATTTTCACAGTTGAAAAAATTTATTTAGAAAGACTTAAGCTAAACTGCTATTTTACTGAAATGTAATAAATGTTACAGTCTATATTGTAAATATTATAATTATAAATTTTATAAATATTATAAATAAATTAATATTAATAAATTAGAATCTGTTACTATCCAGACTTCCTGAAGTGTTTATGAACAGAGAAACTGCTAAAGCTCTTGTTTGAAGGAAAGTACTCTGAAATCTGCTTTTGTTTTTTAGGTCTGACCTGCCACTTTTTTGTTATATAGAGGAAACTGTATTCCTTGTATGTGGAGGTGAAAGGAAAATCATTTCATAAAAGAAACAGGCACTTTGGGGACACTGGAGCAATAACAAGGTCTTCTACCATTTCTAAAACCCATATTAGCTATTAGTAACTCATATGGCCATGGGAAATCACTTTGTTCATCTTGCTGTTTTGTTCACATTGAACCATTTCAGAAAAACACAGGGAACTAGAAGCCATAGGAGTGCTAGAGTCTTGACTTACACAAATTTACGTAACAAAATTGTACCTACATAATGGCTGAGGTCTCTGACCTGTGCTGGAATCTGACACTTGCTTTGTTTCTTAGCTTCAGATGTAGTGGGAAAAGAGGAAAAATGTATATACAGGCTCTAAAAGCTACAAGAATACCAAGGGTCAATCTGCCAACAATTCACTCTGGTTCAGGATGTTTTTATTACTCAGCTGTTAGTCATGACTACAAAGTAGTTGAGTTCTCACAGCTCTCTCACACTATTTAGACAATGAATTAATATGGCTGATAGAAATTCTCCACTGTGTACATCGTGTACTTAATTTTATTTGTCCTCTTCAGCATGAATAAGGTAATATTTTGCATTTTATTTTAAGATATGTTGTACTAAATGTTGTTCTTAGATCTTTTGGAGGACTGTAAACTACTCCAAACCATTTCTGCAAGCAGCACCATAGGCACTATATATTTTTCCTTGGGATATAAGGAAGAAAAATGAGGCCATTCATCACATAAGATAGAAGATTTAATTGTCAGGGATTGCTGGAAATGAGCTAGCATTACGTTCATACTGATCATAATTGATAGAACCACAGGGAATCTGATTAGAAGGATCATGCATAAGGTGATGGATATTATGGAGAGTGAAAGAACAGGGTAGGTATTTTGAATGACACCCAAATGGTTGCCATGATTTTACATGCAGGGACTGACCACACAGGTGCTTGAGAGAAAGTTTAGACAGCTTTCCTTCCAGAGCAAGGTTTCACTATATGATAATTAAACTTCCTTGAAAAGTGAAGACATGAGAGGGGGAGATGGGACCTCATAGCAGCCTTCCATATCTGAAGGGGGGCTATAGGGATGCTGGGGATGGACTATTCATTAGGGACTTTAGTGATAGGACAAGGGGTAACAGGTTATAACTTAAACAGGGGAAGTTTAGATTGGATATAAGGAAGAAATTCTTTCCTGTTAGGGTGGTGAGGCACTGGAATGGGTTGCCCAGGGAGGTTGTGAATGCTTCATCCCTGGTGGTGTTCGAGGCCAGGTTGGACGAAGCCTTGGGTGGCATGGTTTAGTGTGAGGTGTCCCTGCCCATCACAGGGGGGTTAGAACTAGATGATCTTAAGGTCCTTTCCAACCCTAACTATTCTATGGTTCTATGATTCTAATATGCACATCCATACATAATACACGATTATTGGTGGTTAGCTTGTTATGTTGTTATAGCATGAGAAAGGCAGTAAGAAGACATAAAGAATGTTTTGCTATCGATGTTGAAGTTAATGCTAAAATGAGAAAGTTGGAATCTTATAACCATTTAGCCCCAGGTTTCTATTTCTAAATGGTGATTGTTGACTTCCAATCTGTAGAACAAGCACCAAGGTCAGTGTTGCATTCACATATATAATGCTCAGAGTAGTCAATGTCTTGAAATTGTGTAACAAGGATGACACAATTGCTACACATATAAATATCTAAAGGCATTTTGACATTGATTCATCATGCAAATAAATCTGTAAATGAAACTCCTAAGTTTCGTTATAACATAACTCCTAAGTTGTGTTGTAAGCTGTGTCTGTCATGATGCCAGCTGAAGTATTGTTTCTGCTAGCTGGGAGGTGTATACTTTGAACTGCATTTAAGACGGTGAAATCCAGTGATTAGAGGTGGCTGGAACAATTCCAGCTGACCCTTGTCCTCCCTCTACTCTGCAAGGTCATCTGCTCAGATTTTTGGAAGACGTGATGGGAGATGTTTGCTGCTCAAAGTCTATGCTACAGGCCAGCTCTTTAAGCAGATTCCTTCAGGGACCTCAGAGCTTTCCTATTCGTGCTGTTAGGGAGACCTCTAGGAGGACAGCTTTGAGTAAGAGTTGTCTTGTGAAGAATCTTCTTGTTGGTTTGTTTTCTGGAAGTTGTTCCTGATAAGAAGAAATGCACATTTCAAAATGCTGAAATCCTGCACAAAATTGATTTTTCTTTCAGCACCCTGCTCTCTTGATGAGAGGGTGCATTCATACAGGGCTTCCAAATTACAGACAGGAAGAAAGCACATTGTCACAAGAATGTCTTTCAAAATTTAAAAGTTGCTTTCTGAACCTGTTTGAGATTGTCGGCTAATAGGGTAGCCCTGTTTCATAACTCCTTTATTGCAATGCACAGCTGGGTGAACATCCACCTCATACAATACTTACTTTTGTTTTTCCTTATTTATCATCGTTATCATTACTTTTTACTTTGGTTAGCGGATGTTTTTTTGGTGTTCTGACATCTTTTATAATTTGCATATTTGTTAATTTAACTGGCAGAAAAGTCGATGTACTGTACAGTATGCACTTCATATTTAACACTTATATGTATGTGGCATATGCAATAGGAAAACTTCCTCTGATATCCCAAATACATATTGAATGCACAAATTTAACATACTTTTTAAAATTCATATATTTGGGCTTTTCTTTTGTGCCATGCAAAAATGTCTGATTATTTAGAGCACAGCTCAAATCCAAGGAGGAGTCATTTTGAGTCTACAGTATAAACTCATAGCATTCAGGCTGTGGCTATGATGAACAAATCAGTAATTAATTGGGCATTCATTCAGTGACCTGTCAGCATTCAAATGCTTTAATTAGATGGAGAAATGGAGGCAAGTAATGAGGGCCAAATCTGTATCCTTTTGAATTCAGTGGCAAAACATCCACTTGCTGCAATAAGATTTAGTCCTAAATGCATGACAGCACACCATAGAAGATGTCGTCTCCACCAACTGTGGTTCAAGTGTATAATACCGATAATGTCACTGGCATTGTATCTTTCGTTAAAGAAACAATGATGCTCTTAGGAAGCTTTTTGTCTGCTCATGCATACAAAACAGGCAATTTTCATAAGGTATTAATTGCAAATTATCTAGTATAAATGAGGCTCCCAAAAAGAAAAATCTAGTTTTTACTGTATCTGCTGTTTATTTCATTATTAGTATTCTTCATTGTTTTGTATATGTGGTACACCTGAAAGGAAATACCATATCCTTTGTCAAACAATCACACTTTAAATATGCAGGTGTACACAGACCTGGAGTTTTTATTCTATTGCCAGGTTTTTTCATAACTATTCAAACATATATGTATCTAAATGTATGATAGAAATGTGTGTCTACCTATGTTTTTCTACGTATTTTAGCCAGCTTCAGTTTACACACAGATAAATACAGATAAACTGTGTTAAAAATTTTCACACTAGATTAAAATACCAGTGATATATTTTAAGTGTGGGATTTTTTTTTTCTTTTAAAGGTACTGTATGTAGCTCAGCACCTATTTGTCGGTATCTAGCTAGCATTAACTTGGCAATTGAAGTGTGGGTTTGAACCATTTTTTATGAAAAACATAGACCAGTTTTAAAAATTGATTTATCATTTGGACACTCTTTTGAATTCAGTTTGTCTATTCTTCCAAAAGTGATTTTAGTTTCGCTAAAAACTGAAAGTTTTTAGTCCCCTTAGTGAGACCAATTGCTGCTCAGGCTGTGCTGAGTATCAGTCAGTGAGTGGTGAGCAAATGTATTGTGTGACACTGTTGTTTACCAGCTTTTTCTCTTTTTCCCCTTTTAGGTTGCTGTCTCTCTCCTTGTTATTCACCTTATCATTATTACTCGTAGCAGTAGTGTTAGTATTATAGTGTACTTTATTTTAGTTATTAAACTGTTCTTACCTCAACACATGGATTTTATATTCTGATTCTCCTCCCCATCCTGCCTGGGAAAAAAGGAAAGCCGGGGTGAGCAAATGGCTGCATGGTACTTAGTTACCAGCTGGGTTTAAACCATGTTTGTACACAACAGTACGTACACTAGCTTTGAATGTGGAATATACCTCTGCCCTAGGAAATCATAAACATCTAAGTCTTACTTCATTCTCCTCCTGGCTGTTAGAAGCTGCCTTCTCGTTTTGCAGCCTTAATATATTTATATACAATTTTCATTCTTGTGATTATATTGTTCTCTTTCTTTTTGCTTCAGTAGTATTTTCCCTTTATGTTTTTAAAACTATATTGAACTTTATTTATAAAATGAAAACATATCTTCCATTACCTTTTGCTTTGTAAGGCTAAGCCACTGCAGGTCTCCTGTCAAAAGTACAGTTTTTGTTCCTCTGAACATTCAAGTGTGCTCATCTTGGCTGAACACAAATTAATCAAGTTGTATGAAATTTTTCAGATGCAGTCTCAACAGTACAGAAGCATTAATACTTCTCAATTCCTACCAAAAATACCCCATATGACATATTTGGGGATTATGTTTGTACTTTTCACAGCTAAATCAATCTGAAGTTCACAGGCTTGCTGTGATCAACTGATATATCCAGGGTATTCCCCTCTTCTGTCATTTCAAAATGATGAATTGTCATCCTATAACAGAGATTCTTGTTATTAGTCCTGAAGTGCATGACTTTGCAATCTGTACAATTATACCTCATCCCTTCTTTTCTAGTTCACTCAACTCTTCCAATATTATATTACGGTCCTTCTTTAAATTATTGTTTCCAGTGCTTTGTTGCTGGCTTTTTGCATTCTTCTTCAAGTGACTGATGCAAGCCCTCAATCCCTCCCCACCATATGCCTTACACAGTTCCTAATAACTGTTGCATTGAAGTAGATGTCTGTTTCATCTAGATTTTTTCCAGAAGTAATGTCACAAGCTGTCTTAAATAGGGTCAAACAAACTTCATAACAGCTTCCAAACAGCTGACTCTTTAAATATTTTCAGTTTCAGAGTAGTAATTCAACTATAACACTAAACTCCTGAAAGACAGATATTTGCAAACTCCTTAATGAATTCCACTCCTTTCTTTTTATAGGCTCATTACTGGAACGCACCCCCATATCCTTCCCTAGGCCTCAGTAAGGTTTTGGTTTTTTTTCTGGTCCTTCCCACAAGTGCTTCATATAACTTCTGTAAGTCAGTGAGAGTCACCTGGGGTGCCTTGTTCAGTTTTGGGAGGTCTTTATTTTTTTCCATTTCTAAGAATCACCAGCTGGGAGCAGAGCTGTCTTATCCATCTGCGAGCAGAGCAGCTTCCCACCCCTGCTGAAAGCAGTGGTCTCACCTCCAGAACTGCTAAATAACACAGAGTTCTTATGACTATGGCAACTTAAAAAGCCCTAGCATATTTTAAGAAGAGATCAGTACTTGACAGGCATAAAGTACTGGGGCCAGAAAGGGTGATAGTCAATACGGTCAACTGAGCCAAGCCTTACAGCCATGGTGACTGGAGAAGTTTGCCACAGCAAGGGGACGCTGGCATCATCCCTGAGGATACTTTCAAACTCCGCAACATGCATATGAAATTGTTCCATTTGGCTCTGGAACTGTTTTGTGACTGCCTATTTAGCTCAGCTGATCTATTACCTTATCTGCTCAAAATAAAGAACTAGAAAAAAGAGTTCTTGAGCTCAGATAACTACCTGCTCTCCCAGCTTGAGGTTTGATTTTGGTTTGTTTTCTACTGAATGCCTCCAAATACTCCTTGAGATGCCAGGGGCAGGTACACAGGCTCTCAGCATCCCTGTGTGTATCATACACCAAGCTATTGCACCATCTCTCAGCCTTGTAATGGCTGGGAGATCTCTTTTTGTCATCTAGTCCTCTTTGTCAGATTAAGACACAAGATTTTTGCTACCAAGGAGACAATCATGAGGCTTATACTGAATATGCTGATCGACAAAGCTCATATATTATCACATTCCACTTTCTAGCAGGGTCTACTACAATATCTATCTTAGCCCCAGTAAAGGAGGTTTTCCTTGCTGTAATTCCCTAAAATACCACTGATGGTCTGAAAGTCTCCATTTGAAGTGATGAACTGCATTAATCCTTGATGAGTGCACAACACATACTGCCAAGGGAGCCCTGTGCAAACTGCAATATCCACCTTCTTCAATCTCGGGAAAGAGACCAGCCAGTTCCTTGCATCAATAAACATATAGAAATCGTTGTGCTCCTTTGCTCTTGATTTCCCAGGCTCCATACCAAAATTAGGAATCATCAAAACAATGTCGTTAGTCCTAAGGTTTTTGTTGTCACAAATTCTGATCTCAGGTGTTTGAGACCTCAGTGAGGGCTGAATCTAAATCCTTCCTTCACCAGCTACTCCTTTGACCCAGGCAGCTGATTGCTTTGCACCAGTGTGTCTCAAGGCTTATCTAGTCCACTGATCATCCACACAACTTATGAATTTTGCCCAGCCCTCCTGTGCTGCCTATCTTCAGGAGCCTGTGGTGGCCTGCAATGGCAGAACTTGTGCATGCTAGAAGAAAAGACAAATGTTGATTGTAGTTCTCCACTGTCCTCTTCTGTCTCAACTGTTTCAACAGTAGCACTTTCTGTTAATCAAAGACTGGCAGAGGCCCAATACTTGGCACAGACTTAAGTAGCTTGGAAAACTTCTAATACAAGATCCCTTTCTTAGTCATAACATGAGCAAATCTTTCTGTTGAGCAAGCATATATATTTGCACCTCATAGTCTGCAAGATGAATGCTTCCACATCTCAGACAGATTTCCACTTTACCTTGGGTCAGAATCATTTCCTTTTTGGCAGGTCTTCCTATTTGACTTCTTTATACCATTGAATATACTCACAAAGGTTTGGCTTCCATACATGTCTACCAGATGGAAAGCAGTGTGATACTTCATTCCTGGTTAAGGCACTAAAATAAATGTGGTGCTAGGTGCTTTAGCAACTTGACTTTATGATGCCCTACCTCCACTATACAAAGGTTTTATACCATATTCAGATTCTGGTTTAAAATGGCTATTGTATTTTACACCTCTGGATTATAAATTAAGCTCACGTTCACAAACAGATTAAGAAAAACAGAATATGCCTGAGTCTTCAGACAGTCTGAAATGAGAAATGGGGATGACCCAAACACCTCTGCTTTAGAACTACTATCACGTATGATTGGTCTGCAAATATTATGTTCTCAACTGGGTCATCCAATATAAAAACTGTCATTGATTTCCTACCTAGTACATTTTGTAAGATGATCACCAAAGTGAGCAATATACGGGTGAATGCAGCACTCATTGCAGTTAAAATCTGCAGATATCTGTTTTAACATCACCTCAAAGACTGTGTTTAGAAACTGAAGAGTTTTACGGATCATATGGGCAGTAAGAGTCTCTCCCTTTGGACATTTGTTAAATGCATACATATCATGCTTGCCAGCACCATCACTGTCTGTGTAAGAGCAGCAGATAAACAAACATATTCTTAACAATTCTGTGTTTACATCATAAATTTGCAGTGCCTAGTCTGTTCCACTCCATTCTTTATTCTGGGTGTTACAACCAAGAGGTCTGAGGGATCTACTTAATGAGCACAGGTGGCACTGGATATAGAATAGTCTGCTATTTCTCCTTCAGAAATATAAATGGCATGCTAAGTTACAAAATAACCACAGTAAAATTTATGTCTTTATTGTCCTTTTTAGTGCCTCTTATCTTAGCATCCATGTACTGCAATGGCTTCTACAAATGACCAAAAGGAGGAGTTTTCTGTGTGGAAAACGTACCTCTGAATCGAATTACATTCTTTATTTCAAACATCACGATCACAACCGTGTTTCTTTTTACCTCTAGTGTGCTTGTCTGAGATCCTTCACCCTGCTGGCAGGTGTTGATCCAGCTGGAAAAGCACAAACAGGGTTTTTTGCTGACTCAGTAACAAAGCCAGCTCATTATTCCACTCAGATATAAGATAAATAAAGAGAAATTATGACAGCATGGTAAGGTTTGGGTAGGCATGTCCTGAGGGAACAAGGCATAGGGAAAACCAAATCCAAGGAAGTTTCATAGCAAATTCTTTCAGGATGACCTTTGTGTTAATAAGCCAGGTTTATTAACGAAGAAATCCACTTGCCTGCACCCAAACATGCATGAATATTAGTCAATATTCTTTTTAATAGCTGCTTTCTCTTGCATGAATGTCTATCAGCCACCCATAATTCTCAGACAACATGTCTGCAGCCAGCTTTTGTGAACATGTTAATTAGGAAGTCTGTACCAGCTGAATTTCTAAGATGAACAGCAAATAGTACTGCTTGTGCACCCCACCCCCACTGCAGGCACCCAAAAAGCATGGTTTATTCAACAGAAATCATACAGAGGAGAGAGACCAGGTAGATTTGGAACCTCACAGCTGTAATACAAAACTATAAATCCTACCTGCATAGAGAGCTTAAGTGCTACACTGGCATTCAGTGACAAACAGTGGTCTCAGATCTTGGATTTTATGGTTGCCTCAAGTAGCAAAAATGCTTCATTTCATAACATTGCAGGGAACCTATTGGGCCCCAGCACATACAAATATGCTGAGGTGTAAGCAGAGAGGTAATTCATTCTGTACCCTCCAACAGGCAGAGAGGTAACCTGCCACAGATTGTACAAGCATGAATTAACTTTCCTTACCCCAAGGTAATCATTTGGGTTTATAGATAAAATTTGGGATTATAATTTATCTGCTTCAGCACAATTACTTTGACAAATTGATTTCTTGGCTATTAACAACACAACTAAATTCTTCCCAAGACGGGGCTGTTCCATGTTCAATGGGATTGATACCAAGGAAATAAAAGCCTGTGAAAATTTGAATAGCTAAATATTGGCTTGTGAAAATACTGGTAGTATAAGTGTTTGTATGGAGAATTAATGGTGACACGGCTGTATTGAATACATTACAGTCACTGCATATGTGTTTTAAGACAGAGGAAGGCATACAGCTTGAAGAAAGAAATGCATAAATATAGCTTTACATGAGATGGTTGCTCATAGTAAGGTAGGGTGAGAGCTTATAGTATTGTGATACTTTCATGGAAATTTGTCTTTAGGCTTTATGGTGAGCAGGATAAGAAATTTTTGATAGTGTTTTGGTTGGAGATGTCTATTGTGCTAAGAGACTTTATACTTGGCTCACTATTCATGATTTTGATAGAATTAAAATGGGAAAAAAAAAAAAACAAAAACAAACAGCAAAACAGCCAAACCAAAATTGTATTTCAGACAAGTAATGTAATAAAAAGTAAAGTCAGAGCAGAGAAGCCTCCTCCAAAGTTCCAAGCAATAATACCTCATTGCAAAGCTCTGCAGTTTTCCAGGAAAAGTTCTTGTTCCCAAAACCAAAAGCCCAAACCTAATCTAAAAGTACTGAGCAGGGCTGGAGAAATAAGTACAGTCCATTCAGAGATAGAAATTGTCTGATACTGTGTTATAATTTTCAACAACATAAGTTTCTCACAGACTGGTACCCTGAGCAGAGCTTGCAGCTTGTTTTAAAATAAAATAGGCAGGGGAAGTTGGTGTTTTGCAGGCACCTGCATGAGGTGCAGGCAGAGCCTTCAGTGGCTTCTTGTGCTTTTTATTCCCCCAGTAAGGTACAGGGGGAAAGGGAATTGGTCATGTGGGGCACCACTGAAGTCGTGTATGTTTGGAAATGGGGCTGCAGTTCTTCAAATCCGACATTGAGAAGCAAGTAAATGATGGAAATGTTTTGTCTCTGAGATTCAAGCTTTTCTTTCTCCACTGCTGCTGACATCTGATGCCCCACGCCCTTTTAAGCACTTATCTGAACTATTTTAGTATCATCTTCACCAACTTCTCTTACTATCTCCTAAGCACACACATACAAAGCTACAAATACAGTTTCCACAACCTGAGGAGGATTGCCTCAGAAGCCATTTTCATATCAAGCTATCCCAAAATCTGTATGTTCTTGAGGAACTATTCACATGAAAAACATGGGTATTAAAATTAGAACTGCTCAGTCATAATAGAATTTCTTCACACTAATGTTTACTGTTTCACCCTCACATAATTCTTGCATTTTTATTTTCCTAAAAATTCAATCAAATCAACATTCCTATTTAGAATTTTTGAAAATTCAAATTATTAATGTATTTAGAAAGTCATTGTTTATCTCAGAGGCCCACATTCTCCTGAAAATTTCAGAATTTAAACAAATTTAAAAATCACTTCAAGTATCAATTATTCTCTTTTACAGTTTATTACATATTTCTTACACCTGTCACTGGGGCATACATAGCAGGAAAAGTGAAAATGCCTTATGAAAAATGTGAGCTCCTCTCTCCCTCTTACCAAAAATGTACACTGGGAAACAATGAATTTTTTATTAGATTTTCAGTTAATTCTTTAAAAAGATCTGTGAATAAAAATCAGCATATTTGGAATTTTCTATCCTCAGTAATAATGGGCCTAACATTTCTCCATTGGCATTGATAAGACAGTGTTCTGGGTTCAGCTATAAATGGCTGAGCAAAGCTCAGCAAACCCATCAATACCTTTGACATAAGAAATGCAAAGAATACTCAAGTACCTGTTAAGAAACAATCTTTTCTGTATACAGTAAAATATTGTTATAGATATGCTTAAAATATGGTAAAATGAAAAGGTTATGTCTCTCTTAACCATCTTCACTATCTCCGCATCAGCATGACTACAAAAGATTCATGAGTACAGCTTTTTAGGCTACAGTTGTTCAGGCTTCGCAAGATACCCCATTTAGGTTTCAAGAACTTCTGGTGAAAACATGAATTTTCACAAGTTTTTCAAGTTGAGGGTTTTTACCCTGTTGGGGCTTTCTGAGAGGGTTTTTTGAGGGGATTGTTTGGGGTTCTTTTAAGGAATCTTCATTTTAAAAGGTGTTCTGAAATATAGAGAAAGCCTCATATCCACTTCTAAGAAGGAGCCAGAAGTTGTACTACAGTAGTATGAGAAGAACTTCAAATTTTGTAGGGCATTTTATAGTTTATTAATAATGTGAAAATTCTGAGTGAGAATGAGACTATTTTCATCTGAAAAGATTTAAAACTGTTAGTGAGTTTGTATCAAATGAGTAACTTTTCCCTAGAAACTAAGGCAGTGACTGCAGGTACTTGTATTATTTGTTTGCTGTTTATCTTGGAGGCTTTGGTTTGGGTTATTTTGTTTATTTCAGATGGATTTCATTTGGTTAGGGTTTTGGGGTTTCATTTATATTGCTTTTCTCTCAATTGTGCAGGGAAGGATTTTATCGTGGACAGTGATTTTTGTTTCTCTTTATGCACATACCAAAACCTTTTCCTTATGGTCATTTTCAGAAAAAAATGAAAATTAAAAAAATCCCCTTATCCTGATTTATTGTGGTCCCTGTGACTTACCTGGGCACTTTTCCATGCATATCCAGAAAGGGAGGTACCCTTGCTTCTGGAAAATGGTCATAGTGCCTACTGCATACTCATTACTACAGCAATTCCTTAACACAATGACAGATAAAAGAACTTTCCTTTTATTGAACTAAACACTGGTTTTACATAAAATAGACTATAATTCAGAGTCTGTAATGTCTACTGAAAGGTTAGGCTCGTTACCATCCAAATAGGCTGAGCTAATAAAAATTATATTTGTTACAATCCAAATAGATTAACCAGCCTTAAGGGCTTAGCTATGTATCACACTTTTCAATTTTCTTATAATTAAATTAACATAAAACAGACTTGACAAATAAATGACTGTATCAGAAACAGTTAAGCTCTATTTAACCAAAATAACTGTTCTATTTACATATACAGCAACCTGTGTCTATTTTGGGAGCTATAAGAAGCCTATCTAGTTAGCAAATGCTTGGGTGCTCACAGTTTGTGAACAGCCTTGGTCCCAGCCTTTCTGTGAACCACATACACCCCAAATGATAGATTTTGTGGTTTAGTTCCTGCACTCCCTGTTAGTTCCCTCTGAACCAGATATCTCCTCTGATACCCTGTCACACCTGAGCAATGTCCTTCTTATGCAGAGCTCAGCTTTATTCACTGAGTAACCCTTTTGACTAAACAATTTCAGTGGGATTATTTATAGAATCATAGAATCATTTAGGTTGGAAAAGACCTCTAAGATCATCAGGTTCAACTGTTAACCTAACACTGCCAGATCCACCACTAAACTATGTCCCTAAGTGCCACATGTACATGTCTCTTAAATACCTCCAGGGATGGTTACTTCACCACTTTTCTGGGCAGCCTGTTCCAATGCTTGACAACTATTTTGGTGAAGAAGTTTTTCCTGATATCCGGTTTAAACCTCCCCTGGCACAAATTGAGGCCATTTCCTCTTCTTCTATTGCTTGTTATTTGGAGAAGAGACAAAAACCCATCTTGCTGCAACCTCTTTTCAGGCAGCTGTACAGAGGGATAAGGTCTCCCCTGAGCCTCTTTTTCTCCAGGCTAAACAACCCCAGAGAAAAAACTGTTTTATGAAGTCAAGCACATGTGTAAGTCTTTGAAGGGCAGTGGTTTTAGTCTCTACACCACATTTTCCCCACCCATCCATACATCCGCTACCCACGTTTCTAAGCTGAAATAAGGTCTCTAGTAAAGTCTCTTAGATGACAGCAGGCTAACTATTTAATAGTTTTAGCAGTTCATTAATGAAGGCTGCATGCTTAATTCAGAAGCATTGACCTTCCTAAAAACACCCTGGCTCTCTATAAACTATGCCTCCACCTATAAGCTTTCTGGCCTTCTTTTCCCTCTCTTCCATTCCACCGTAAATCTTGAAACCATAATACTCAGATCCTCAATTTTCACCACATCTCTTACCTACCTCTAAAACGAAAGAACAAGATGCAAATACCACTCCAGCTTATAGTCTCATCTGTGGCCACCCTGTTGGATGAAGGACCACAGACATAACCTTAGTGGTTGGCAAGGGCACAAATATGAAACAGTGGGTCAAGATAGTCATTTTCCCTCTTATTTCACTTGGGAGTGTGTTTGCACGCATGTCTGGGGAAAACCTTCCCAGCCCTGAGAAGGGCTGTTGGAGAGCTTTTCACAGAAATTTTGTTTCCCTTTATGGTGTGGATATTAAAAACATAGTATGACCCAGCATTAAGAAAAAAGCTTACAAAGACAGTACCAGGTGTCTGCGATACAGGATGTGTTGGATGTGGGTCATGTTTTTTGAGATCTTTTTGTGTCACACTTTCACATAGCAAGTAAAATAATGAAATTGATGTGTAACCTGGTTTTGCAAAAGCTCTGAAACTCTAGCTGCTATGCTGTAATGTGTGTGTGGTTTGGCAAATGTTAAAGAGAATAGTTTCCACTTTCCATAAAGCCATGCAAAATCCACTTAAGTTTCTTAGGGCTTTGTGCTATAATTAATCATTCTGAGAGTGCTATTGTCTGAGGACTGTGTCTTTAAGCCCCTCTCCTCCCTATAGGACCTCACTCAGAGCAGAGGAGTGCAAATGGAGTTGAGATCAGCAAGCCGAATACTTACATGCTTCTTTGCCACCGCTTTTCTGGTACCTATTTTATGAACAATGGGCTACCTATTGCAGAAATGATCAGTATTGCACCTCAGGTATTCTGCCTAAATTACAATTGCACTGCCTAGATCTAAGCTATAAATATCAACGTACATCAGAGAAGTTTGCTTTAAAAAGAAAGAAAAAGAGAAATGGATACTATTTTTAAATGCAGCCCTAGAATCAGGTGGCTTCATGCTGTTATGATAAGGAGCTGAGTAGCACCAGCTGAGAAGGAGGTCTAAGCAGCAGTATAACCTCCTTTCCCTGCAGCAGGTCCGATAATCAGGAACTTGTGCTCCGACAGGTGGGAAGGGAACAAGGTGATGATTATTGTTTTAGTTTGGGCTTCGTCTGAGGAATTAACTGAGCTTTTGAAATTCAGTTCTTCAGAGTGCTGTCTTTTTGGCTTTCCTTTGTGCAGACTTGTAATAGCCTGTCCACATGACTCCTGCAAGGGCCCTTAGCAAGAAAGAGCACCAGAGCTGTTCAAGACTCTGAAAGGAGACCAGGTGACCCAAACAAGCCCCCTCACTGTGCAGGCTGTGGGTAACTCAGGGGCAGTCTGGAACAGAGCAGAGGCTCGGTCCTGTGTGATGAAGGATTGGTAGCACAGTTTCTTAAGCTAGGATTCAATGTGCATTTTTCTTTTTTTCTCCTTCTCTCCATGTGAGCTGTTCTGTCCTTATGGGGTTTGGTTTTGGATTGCATTTAAGGTATAGAAGATTCGGGAAAACTGGCAAGGGTTACTGCAGTATGAACCTCTTAGAAAATGTTTTATAACACTCATTCTTGCTCACCAATATGGGATTTACAAGGCCAGGGGAAAAAGTAAAAGAAAGAAGGAAGGAAAGATGGAAAGGAGGAGAAGAAGAAAAAAAAGTAGCAAGGTGGGGGGGACTGTGAAACAATATCCCTTTTGTTCTGCAAGCTGAAAGATGTTGTAAACTGTTAACTCTTTAGGAGTTATTACACATTGTTTCCTTTACATGCCACCCAACCCCATCCCTGGTTCTCTGCCTTCACCTTTGGTAAAGCCCAACAGTATCAGGGTTGAAAGCACAGCAGTACCATATACACAAACTCAGAGCTGCTCAGGGGCTGTACTTTGACTTCTGAGGTATTCTGTATGTTCCCTTTTCCTCAGCTTATGTATTAAAGCTTATTTTTAACTAAAGCTATGATCCTAAGCTTCTTCGCAGCCTCAACTAAGCTGTGTGATTCATTTTTCAAAGCCTAATATTTTAGCCTCAAAATCAGGATGAAATACTGTCATTTGAGTTTTTTAATGACTATGGACTAGTACATGCTTTTTCAGCCTTTCCTCAAAGACTCCAAATTAGAATAAAACTAATTTCCACAGCACATGTAAGCCAATAAAAAGAGTATAGCAAGAGGAGGATATGGAGCTGGAAGAGAATAACATGGTACCAAGATCTGAGCTGAGTCTGTAGTGTATAATGATAAATAATGTACAAATATTATTACTGTTATTATTATTCTGTAGTATTATTCTGTGCCAGCACTCTTTGCTGGTATGTCAGTCCAGAATGCAAAATTCTTCTGGTTTTCCTCCCCCTTGCATAGTCTGAATAATGGGGCTTATTTTGTGCAAGTTTTGCCCCAGGGTTTCCCTTCTCTGACTGGCAGATGAATATGTGGTTATAGCCTTCCACTCTGAGCCTGTGGAGCCACCCAACTCCTCTGCTGTGATGCTTTCTGTAGCACAATACTCATGTGGAGCTTTACAACAGAGAGGACAAGTGGTGATGGAAGCTTAGCTGGTAATACAAAGCCCCTTGAAACCAAAGGGCACTCTCGCATTGGCCTCAGTGTGCTGCCAATGTGCTGCCAAATTCTATTCTGGGTCATAGAGGAGAGAGAAAACTATGTAAGAAATTTAAGGAGGATGCAGAAATAGGAGAAATGGGTCAGGGAAGCTGGAAAGAGAGGAAAAAGGAAAGTGGGAGTGAGAGTTGGTATTTAATAATAAGGGTCCTTGAGGAATAAATTTCAGTAAGCACTGAAAAGCAAAAGGGAGGAGATGGCCCCGCAGTGAGGATCTGTGAAAGGGAAGGAGACCAACACAATGTCAGCTCCATAAAGGAATGCAGATGAGACTTTTTCTGCACAAACCTGGAGGCAGAAAAATGAAAAATATTCCAGACTTCCTGATGTAAATTGGAGATTCAGTCTGAGGCATCCCTTCCTGTGGATTTCTCTTTCTGTTCTTGTCTTTGTGGCGCAAATCGGGAGTTGCCTAATTACCTACCTCAGCATGGGCAGAGTCAAAGAGGGAGGTCTTATTGTTTGCTGTCTTATCTTCAAGAACCTGAATAATAAAATTTCTGATGATGCAGCAGGCAACAAGAAGATACTCAGTGTTGTGCAGCTATCTTTTTCATGGGCTGTCCCGAGAAACCAAATACTGCATCCAGAAGAGTGGCAAAGAGTCATTTAGTCACTTGACCTGCCTTTTGTATAAACTACCATAGAAAAAACAGAATAGCTCTGTGCAGAAATGGCATCTAAAGCACATGTATAACCAAAGACATTTGATTTACAGAGGATGTCCCTTTGGAGTTCAAGGAGCAAACATACAGAGTTCTCTATCAGTAAAGAAATTAAAACAGTTGACCAGATGGTTGGGGTGTTCCTTGAGTTCTGCCAGTGCTGTTCTTCTTATGTAACTGTGGTATGCAAAACCACTATACCACACTCAGAGTGTTGCTGGCTGGGGTTGTTGTAAGCAAAAACTGAGTTTTCCCAGGCAGTGTTGGTCATCAGGTTTCAACGATCAACAATAAAATCATAAACGCTTTATACAACATAGGCATTAAGGTCACAGTAGCTTTTTTTGGCAGTTTTTTTTAACATCTAAGTGTTTTTCTTTACTGTATTATAAAGAGAGAGAAGTTATGGTTAATGAAGGACAAAAAGATCTAGAGCTATTTTTTTTCAATTGCTTGATACCATAAGCATATCTTGGTTACAAGGAAAGAAAAAGCTGTGTGAATTATTTACTATGAGAAATGCAAAGAATAACACTGAGTCAAAATAATATGTGCTATTCAAATGCAATAGAAAACAGTAGAAGGCGGGTACTTGCATTTAAAAAGTTATTGTATTCATGACTTCATTTATTTTGGTGGTAGAATGTAAAGAACAAAATAAATTAGAACCAAAAATTGAAAAGATGGGATTAATATACAGCAGGGCTGTGAATGATTTGTTTCTCTTCCCACAATGCCCCTCTCCAGCTTATCTGAACACTTAGCTATGTTTATTTCCATAAAGAATGCATTTTATTCTGAAGAAAGCTAGGATGTGCCTTTTAAAATAAAGCAAAAACTTTATTAAAATTCAAAAGAAAAGTAAGCAGAGATGATTTGGAAAGCTTTATTCATTTATTTGGGCAAACACTGCTAAAAACCTTTAGGTGCACTGCGTGTTTAAAAAGTAATAAATAGCTATTGTGCTTACTTCATAAACTTGTCAGAGTGTCTTCATTTTATTTTCCTGAACAAACTGAATTTCTGTACTGCTCATCCCCAGCCAGTTAATAAATACATCACCCTAAAAAGTGCTGTGGTATTAAATTTACAGCAGATAAAATATGGATGAAGTTGCTGTGCTTCAGGTACGTCAACTGTGATTTAATATCTCTGACTACCCTTATGAGGAGTAAAAGATTACTCGGCAGCTCCAACAGCAAGATACTGACCTTTGCTCCCAAGTAACAGCCACTCAGCAAATAGTACCAAATGAAGAAGTAGAATAACATATAGATTTGCCATAAGAAAAAATTGATCTAAATCCATATATCAAATCTGCTGATCAGAGCTCTGCAGAAAAAGTACCACATAATCTTTGGTATGGAATTGCAGAAACTTTTGGTGGAAAAGAAACTGTGGGGTTTATTTTAAAGTAAAAGGTTTCCTGGGGCACAAGGGTTTTATATTTGTACATGTATATAGAGAGACATACATATATACATATACGTGTATATATATGCTGCCTTGAGATGTTCTGAAGTACAAAAACATCTATTGGATAATCAGTTAGTGATTTAGCAATTAGTCTTACCCCCACTTTCTATTTTTCTGTTAATTCTGTGAAAGAATGAATAAAAATATAACATTGTCTCTGTAAATGAAGGCAAAATTCCTCTGGGAAATCTCATAACACTGATTTAATTTGTATTTGTAAGTTATACCTAAAGGTGATAAAAATCCCCAGGAAGAAATGTTTATTAACAAAGAAAATAAATTCTTGTGATTTACATTTTGCCTTCAAAATAGGTGGGTGAGTGAAAGGGTGCTGCTCTGCACTTCAAAGCAAAAGCAAGTGAAAAAATTTCAACAACAAAGCCAAAATATGAAACAGACAAATCACTCTGCTGAGTACTTTTTAACCTACTGTGGCACATGTTAACAAAGCAACTGCTGTGTATATTATAAGGACTGAAAAGGTAACCTTTAAATGTAGACGTAAAATAAAAAACTTCCCTAATTATTGTTGATTGGGCCTACTTAAGGAGTTAGAACTTGATTTACAATGGTAAAATTAGTAGATTTATACCACTATTATACTTGTACAGGTAAGATTTTCCCAGGCCATTAAAAATAGTATTAAAAACCCTCGTTTCTTTAGCACCCATAATTTTAACATGATCTTATAATATTTATGCCTTACACTCTGACAGTTATGTCCATATTGTAACTTGATGTCATAAGTAATTTCTGAATCCAATGTGTTTGTGTCCACACAAATGAAAGCCTTGTTCAGTTCCTAGTTTTGTGCAAGATACTATTTTTAATAGAAAGGATTTTTTTTCCTGAAGAGGTGATTTGATTAACAAGTCCAAGAAAAATAAAACGATATTTGTTTCAAATGTCTGCTGTGGTTATATTACAAACAATAAAAGATGACCCCTGAAGATTATTAATGCATTTTTGTGAAAACTGGATTTCTTTCCAAACAAAGCTTAGAAAATAATGTGATTTTAAAACATGGAAGTGGTGACATTCGTTTCAAGATTTTGGTTGGGGTTTTTCTTTCAATTAAAACACATTCCTTGCTATTAAGATGCACTGGCTTGGTTGAACAAGAATGTGCATCCTGCCCATCCTAGCCCAGATGTTACTCATTCAAACAGACGTCAGCTCATAAACCTTTCTAAACAAGTGCTTTCTCCACTCTGATTACACAAGGGATTTGGTTGGGCAAGATGACATTTTCTTGAGTGACAGATGCTCATGCTGCAGCAGTACCATGGACACTCATAATGTCCTTGCAGAGCAGCTTCTCCTTCAGGATTTTATACTGTTTTCTTTGTGTTTGTAATAATAAAGAAAAAAAAACTATTTTATCCTTTATATTTGGGGGGGTTAAAAACCATACATAACAATGAGAGCCAAGACTTACTAGGAGGATTTAGACAGTCTCAGATGCTGAAGATATGCAGATACTGTGAACTTTTTAATGGCCCATCACTTCAAACACCATTTCCTTGGGCATTCCTGCCCTACCTCGACTGGTCAAAGAAAGCAAACACAGGAGAGATCCCAGGAGATGGAGGGAGGGAAAGAGGAAGAAGGACGGATCATTGGCAGACAACCTGAGGGGCTCAATTTTTTGCCAAATAAGTGTGTGGTTTCTAAAATTTATGGATGGTTCCTAAATGTTATTTCTCTGCATTTGGACATTTAACAAGCAAGAATAGATCAGGGTGGTGGTTTTTTTTTAAATATATGGATTTTTATCATAATAATAGGTATAGTAAGCAGCAACATCTACTGTAAATATATATTAGTCTGAATATTAGGAATTATCCCTGAACAGTTTATAACAAAGTGGATTTCAAAGGAATTTCAGAATAAAGAACTTCAGGAAAGCTGATAGCACCCCAGAACTGAGGTGGGTAAGATCAAGGGACATTTCTCAACATCTCATTTATATCTCTGGCCAGCAGAGTAGTATTTCCCTGCTACGACCAATGCATTGTCAGTGACATCATGCTGTAGCCCATTACAGCATTCCTGAGATCAGACAGTTGCAATATAATCCCATTGAGTTGTTCCCTGTGTGTCATGGAATATGACACACCACAAATCTTCAAAGAATTCAGATTAATATTTTTCTCATTGCTTCGTGGGTGTCTCTTCACATAGCTAATACCCAGCCTCAATCTTAGCTTATAATCAGCTGCTAAAACCCAGCTTGTGGTACTCATATGCCAATCAGGAGTGCTGACATGAGCAGAGGGTGGCATCTCACCTTGAAATCCCATTTAACAATACAAAATTGGGGAACCTACTGTTGAGAAAACTGTGCTATCTTGATGCCAGAAACCAGATACTTTTTGTTGGACTGCTGTGATGAATTGGCCCAACCCAGTGTGCACCCTCTCGCAAGGATGTTGAGGTGAGATGAAAACTATCTCTCCCTTCTAGGGATAATATGAAAGAAGGCATTGAGAACACTGAGAAAACAAAAAGATGCCTAAAGCTAGCATAAACATTAGCTGTTTGCCCAGGCAGGCCAAATTTAGGAGATATGACTTGCCATCCAGACCCTGCTGCTCATCATGTCAAGTCAGACTCAAGAGCCGCTGGCCAGGAAATATAAGGCATTTATTGTTTTATCGGTGCCTGCAGGAAACCTGCCTGGCGGCTAACAAACAGGGTTCAGTTTTCAAAACCATCAAGTGTGTGAATAAGCACTTCTTTTTAGAAAGTTGATCTAAAAGATAAAGTGAAAACATCTATCAAGGACATTAGTCTCAGAGAATGACATTTAATATCTCTAAATATTGCTGGAGAGTATTGCAGAGAATACTCCTTGGAAGGGATAGACCAAATCCAAAAGGCTCTCTTAGCGTACAGTGATTAAGTAGGTCAAGACTCAATGTTTTAAAGCCTGCACTTTTAACAGGGTTCTCCTGAAGTAATAGTGAATCTGATATTGAAAATACAGTGTCAACACAGTTAGTAGTTTTTAGACTTTTCCTGCAGGACAGGAGGTAGAGAGTGAAGAGTTGAAGGTGAGAGAAAGAGGAGTTTGGTATGAGTTTTGTTTCTTTAACAGTTACAAGAGAAACAGAAAGAAAATATGATAATCAGAAACCTAGAGATCAGAATTGGGGACTTTGGGGCACACAGGGATATATTTAAGACCATGTTTATGTGGAGGTGAAAAGAGCTGGGGATTAGGGAGGCAAAAATGAATTAAAAAAACTTCTGAGTGTTCAAGGACATCTGAGGGGACTGCAGTAATGAAAAACATGGTACAGGCTGGAAAGGGCAAAAAAGGAGGCATAGAAAACCTAGGCTTCTAGGAAGTAACTTTGGGAGATGCAGTACCAGACATAATGCGGGTTGGTTGGACCAAGGGAAAATGCAAAAACCTTTTCAGGAGGTTGCAAAAAGGATCCAAGGACTCGGAGTTGCAGCAGGGGCTTTATTAGCAGAAAGCTTGCAGCGCACTTGCCAGCTCCAGGAGACCTGGCCGCAGCACTAAGGACATGGAGGCTCCTAATAAGCAGAGAGGGAGACTGTGAAGAAAAGCTCTTGTTTTAACGTGTGCCTACATTAGGTGCTTGGTGTGCTCTTCTTAGCCTAAAGCTGGTTCACTGCATAAGGATATCACAGCACAATGACCACAGAAGGCTGAAGACTTAACCCACATTTTATTCAGTGAGGACTGCTTGATAGTACAGTGTCCCCCGTGGCTGCTGCTGAGAACCGAGCTCTGCTCTTGCAGGCGTGTGCTGAAGGATTGATTCTGCAAGCTGCTGAGCACACCTGGGAACCCTTCAGCCCACCTGAGTTCAGTGGGGCTTGCGAGCACTCAAATCCTCACAGAAGTGATTGGCAGATGCCGGATGGCATCCTTAGAGAATAGATGTTGCTGGATGTTCCTTCTCTTCCTTATTAGTAGCAAATTATACCTGCAGCTGTCCAGGGTTTTTTGACTCTGACCTGTCCCATTCTTAATCAGGTGCTGATACGTGTGTGTGCAAGAGGTGTAAAAGCATAGCCATTCCTCTCTTTTTGAATATTGGGCCCAGAGACAAAATTAAACAGAGGGCACAGGAGGGGATGTAGAAGAGGTTTCACAAACATTCCTGCAAATAAAATCCATTTATTTACTTGGCTTTTTGCTAATTCACAAAGATCTAGTTAGATCTAGGGTAAGAATTTATTCACTGAAATGTTCACAGAAAAGCAGAGCAAATCCTACCATGAATAAATATTCATGGGATTGTTTGCACTGGGAGAGCTCCCCTGGCTGTTCTAAAAGCCTTTTTTTTTTCTGTAGTGTGGTTGGAAAGGATAGAATTAAGTAGTTTCAAGAAGGAAAAAAGAAACATGAAGTAGTAGCCAGAGAGAAGTGTATTTGCTGTTACTGCAGCCAGGAACAGTGAAGCTGTTGACTAGGCAAGTGACTGATCCACCTTACAACTGGTTTGTCTTCAGTTGTGAGGCTGAAAAGTGATGGCCCAAGGAAACATGGCACAAGCAGGTTACCTGCCTCTGTGGTGTAAACTAGACTGAGAGCTGGGGGATTATTCATTAGATGTTCCAGTGCAAACTTTCCCTGGTCTTTAACAGGAGATGGGCATTTAGGAAGCTACTATTTGGCTGATGCTTGACTCTGCAGGTAGGTAATCTCCATAGGCTCATCCAGCCCAACTCTATTTTCACCCTCTGATGGAAAAAGGAGTGGCTGAAAAAGTGATGCAAGCCCCATTCAGCCACCCCAGCTACTGGCAGGGAAACCCCAGTGTGCTGCTGGTACCTTCAGCCCTGATAGCTAAACCTTTCTGCAGTCATCAATGAGGAGTTTGACCCCTTGTCACCTGGACAAGGGGAGATATGCTGTGCGCCTGTGTGTATATCTAAGTTTGACTGTTATAATTTGGGACTGTGGCTCCAGGAACTAAAAAAACACCTCTTTCACCCTGACAGATTATACCCATCTTCCTCTTAGGCACAGAGTTAGTAACATTTCCTATAAGAGTGAAAAGGCCCAAAGGCCCAATTATGTTTTCACATTGATTTAAAAATGTAACTTTTTAGAGAATTGAGAGACTTCTGTGGTCTATTATTAAAAGAAACTCAAAAAATCAAAAACACAACCAAGACCAAAAACCTTACCAGTGTTGACCGTTTGCCTGAAAAGCTAACAGCACTAAGCATACAGCGTAGCACTTTGTCATTTTGTTGTGTATTTTCAGTAAAAACAACAAAACTGAGAAGCAGTGCTTACTTGACTTTGTTAGCACTTTTATTTATTTATTTTCCTTCCAGTTTTTCACCCTTGATGTATCTCCTAAGACTGTGAGCAGGATACATAGTGCTTCATATTCCAAGTGCTGAGGCCTATCTATCAAAAGCTGACTGGAGTGGGTGGTGAAATACAGTAGGAGGTGGCTAGCTACACAGTTGTACTATTAAATTACTGTCTGTCCAAGGAGAGTAATCTCTTGTTTCAGCAGCAGGTACTACTACCAGAGACTGTAAAAACCTCAAGCACTCTGAAATAGGCTGTCATACGGAGCACCATAAATTACATCAGTCAAACATTCCATCATTCATTCACTCCATGGTCTTACAGTGGGATGAATAGTCTGCTCAAGGGAGAAAAACAAAGACCAACTTCCTGATTCCTTTTCTATTTACTTTCCAAGAGAGCTTCAGGGGCCACTTTCCTATGGGAAATTTTAATTAACCATAAAATATAATTTTCCATTTGCATAGCTGCAGGTTTCAGGGACCACACATGTTGCTCCCCAAAATGGTGCAAAGGTGTGGGATTTTTTGCAGTTATTGTTATCTACATTTTTATTAAGAAGTTTAAGAAGTGCAGCGTCAATGACTTCCTTTTCATCTTTGTAGAATGGAACGTTTGACAGTAAGTTAAAATCCTAAATAAAATATGAAAGCTGCCAGCACATGCCAAAGTCTCTTGGAGAGCATATATGAAACGTTGCTGCTAAGACGCAAATGTCACTAATACCATATGAAAATTGCAAAAAGGTATATGAAAGTCACTAATGTGACATGAAAGAACAAAAGTCTTCAGATTATGTGAAAGTTGCTGTTCCAATATGTTACCCTTACTGTTCTAGTTACTTTCTATCTTATCTTATTAGCAACCTTACTGTTCTAGTTACTTTCTATCTTATCTTATTAGCAACTTCCATTTCAAAATAATCTCTTACGAAAGTCTTATTCTATTAGCAGTTTTCCTTAAGTATCAGAAAACTGTAATTCCACTTACACCGACTGAAGTGTGGCCTCATTAGCAAAGTTCTGTATTGTTGCATTGGGTTTTTACTTCCTTTTCTTTGGGAAATACATGCATTCCTGCAGCCAGTCTCCTCTCACTTTGCCTTCATAAAAGTGTGCACTGGCTGTGCTTCCCATGAAAGGTTAAGAACAGACTCAAAGTAGATTTTTGGAATAGAGATTTCTATCACCTGTACATTCTCAGTCCATGTTGTTACCTACAGAGCTGTTTGTTTAAAAATAATACCGTATTTAGGAAGTGCCATGGTCTTTAGGAAACCCTATCCAAATTAGAGCCTGAGCCCACAGCAAGATGCCATGTGTGTCTTGAGTTCTCCTTTCAGTGGAGAGCTCTGGTGCAGGGTTTAAATCCATATTTGAGCAGGGGAGGTGCATTTTTACTAATCCTGTACAGACAGTATTCAGTAAATCCCTACTTCTGCAATCAGAGATGAATGTCCTTGTGGACCCCTTGAATGACAGTGAGACCTCATGAATGCAGGGCAGCATGAAGCTGAGTTCAGGGTTATTAGTACTTCAGAGCTATTTCTCTACAGACCAGTGCCTGTGGAAGTGTCAAAGCTGAAATGATCTAGAACATGGACACAATAGACTTTGGGCTTTATGGGTCCACTGATTTAGAGTATATTTTTATCAGCCAAGAGTCTTATTTTCTCTTTTCTTTTTGAAATCTTCTGTGAAGGTGATGAAATACATTGCATTGCTATTTCTAGCTGCTGAAGTCTGTGTAACTCGTGCAAGCAAAACACCAGGTCAAGCATGCTATGAGAGGGTCAGGATGCTAATAGGAGATGAAAACATGAATAGATGACAAATATCTGTAGTGCAGATTTCCTGGCTCCATATGTAAGCCAGACCTGATCTCCACAGGCTGAGGGGGTGGCTGAATTCCTGCACTGTGCAGTACTCAGTCTGTATGGTGAACCCGAAGAACAGGCACCTTCCACAAGTGAAATAGCTGTTGAATGCCATGTGGTAAAGCCCTATCCCGAGATGCACCCGAACAAGTCACTGAGTTACATTAAACATAGCAACCTATTAACAGTTTCCCCTTATATTTGATTTTGATAGTGAGAAACTGCAGTTAAACACCATAAATGTACTAGTTACATATTAGGTGACTCTTGCTAAGCAAGAACGTATAATGTGCCCCCAACAGATCTTTCTCCTTTGACTATTTGTCTGAAGATAATGCAGTTTGTACATTTCACGACAGTATGGATATTCTGCTGCGGTGGGTTGACCCTGGCTGGACACCAGGTACTCACCAAAGCCACTCTATCATTCCCTTCCTCAGCTATACAGAGGAGAGAAAATATAAAGAAAGGCTCCTGGATCGAGATGAGGACAGGGAGAGATCACTCACCAATTACTGACATGGGCAAAACATATTTGATTTGGGGAAATTAATGTATGACCAATCAAATCAGAGTAGGACAATAAAAAATAAAACCAAATCTTAAAAACACCTTTACACCACCCCTTCCTTCTTCTCAGGCTTAAATTTACTCCTAAATTCTCTACCTTGTCTGCCCCAGCAGCACAGGAAGACAGGGAATGGGGGTTGTGGTCAGTTGATCATACATTGTCTTTGCTGCTCCTTCCTCCTAGGGGTAGGACTCTTCACACTCTTCCCCTGCTCCAGTGTGGGGTCCCTTCCATGGGAGACAGTCCTCCATGAACTGCTCCAACGTGAGTCCTTCCCACAGGTTGCAGTTCTCCATGAACTGCTCCAGTGCAGTGTCCCCCATGGGCTGCAGGTGCATATCCACACCACTCCATGAGCTGCGGGGGCGCCGCCCGCCTCACCATGGTCTGCACCATGGTCTGCAGGGGAATCTCTGTTCCAGCATCTGGAACACCTCCTGCCCTCCTTCTGCACCGACACTGGTGTCTGCAGGGCTGTTTCTCTTACGTATTCTCACTCTTCTCTCCATCTGCAGTTGCTGTTGTGCAGTAACTTTCCCCCTTCTTAAATACATTATCCCAGAGGCACTACCACCATTACTGATGGGCTCAGCCTTGGCCAGGGTGGGTCCATCTTTGAGCCAGCTGGGATTGGCTCCATCAGACCCAGGGGAAGCTTCTGGCAGCTTCTCACAGGAGCCACCCTTGTAGCCCCCCCCTCTACAAAACCCAATACTAAGACATAAAGTTATTATGACACTGTGTATTAAGGAAAAAAAAAAAAAAAACAAACCAACTTTGAAGCTAATAATCAAAAGATTAGAGAAAGGATATCTTTTAATTAATTTCAAACCCTGGATTGAGTATTAAATAGAAACATGAAAGAAAGATTTCCAATTGGAAGGGATGGTAACTGAAGAGTCTCCACTCTCTTGAGGATTACCATTTAATTTTAAACATTGATTTAAAATAAATGGTAGTACAGTCCCCAAGGAAAGATGTATTTCAGTTGTAAACATAAGAGTGATGTATAATAAATGAAATATATAACATTCTCCTTGAGGAGTTTTTTACTTTATTGTGCAATCATGCTATGGGAATTATTCATACCTTTTAACTTGAGTCTCAGACAAAAACTATCAAGTATCTTTCTGTAATCAGCTTTCTCTTTATTTATATGCCTTTATTTACATTTTTAAAAATTTGTTTGTGATGTCAGTTCTTCCACTACTAGCACTTGTGAGGACACGTGATAGATGAGGAAGGTTTACTCTGCATTATCATCTGAATGCCAAGGGTCTCACATCAGTCCTGACCAAATATCTCAACTTAGAGAATGCTTCACAGTTCCCTACCACACAGCCAGTTTTCACACTTATCTCATCATAGCCTATACAGCCTTTCTTATTCATGACTGTGTTTGTCAGCTCTTCAGTCCTTTGCAGTCCTCCTATTTTCCAATTTCTCCTTCCTAAATATTAAGATACATTATACCCTAGTTCTAGGAGAAGCAGGTTTTCCACTTCATTTGGTTTGTGTCCTGTCAGCATCTAGGTGAACACAATAATTAGTTATGAATATTTGTTTCAATCCTTCTTCTAAAGAATCTGCTTCTCTTAGGTGTTCCGTTCCACTTTTTTATGTATTTATTTATTTATTTATAGTGTGACTGTCAAGTTTATAGGAAAATGTTGGTTTAAGCAATTTTCTCTCTAGGGAAAACATACACTGTATCGACTCAGCTCTGGAGATCTGTTTCTAAGGTTTCGGGGCTTACATTAATCCAGCGAAAGGACAAAGGCATGTTCGGTGACCTAAGTGTCCAGTCAAGACTCCTGATCTTCTAAATTCCACCTTCCCTGAGAATTTCTTGGCTCTGAATGTCAAAAGAGAAGCATTCCCTGAGATAGCTAAGACACAGCTCAGAAGGCACTTTGAAAACTAGAGCAGGTACTTCTTAACAGGGTCTGATGGTTCCTGCATTCTGTAAGAATAGCAGGAACTTTACCAGCTAGTAAAGTGTGAATGCACATTCAGCTGGATGATGTCTTCCAACAATTCTTGCTCCCTCTGCTCTCGTTTGTTGAAGTTCAGTATTTCCTGTTTTCAGAAGGCAACTACTTATTTTTTGTTATTGTTTGGATACTACTGCATCCTGTTGTCCTTACAGAGCATTTTTGGATCAGAAGTGCATTTTAACTAAATTTAACTTGACACAATGCAATGGAAGGCAAATTAGGAGATGGTGCGTATTTCCTAATTAATTACAATATTAACAAAGTAATTATAGTTGTGACATGTTTATTACTTAAGGATTAGTCATGTTTCATCATGAAAATTCTTTTGCACACAAAGCCTCATGTGAAGAATTGCTTTCTTTGAGTTAGTCCTACAGACTGGGCTTTCAGGTACTTGGAAAATTTTGATCATATGAAGCCCTCAGTGGGGCGAACAATGTGGGCAAAATGGATACTTCTTACTCTATTTTCCACGTTTAAACCACTAGACAACAGTATTTTTCATAGAAAAATGTGTTGTTGTGTGAAATATTGAGACTACTGGAGCAATAATATTTTCACTGAATCTGTGGTTGGAAGCAGAAGTCAACAGAGCACAGGTTGCAGACCCTTAATGTTTGCCTATTTGGAGACTGCAGCACTGTGGCACTCATGGAAGTAAAATTTTGCTTTTGAGGAAACTTTTACTGACCTGCTTTTTCAGATTTTTCTGCTGACTGATGGTGGTTGTGTTGGCAGATCTATTCCCTCAAAGATGAAATGCTCCCTGCATACAAAACCTTCAGCACTCATCATGCACTGGGAAACGTTCCCTTTCCCATTTTTGTTTCTAATAATCTGAGAGTAGAAAAGAGTTTTGGTTTCTATATCCTTCCCTTGAATGGAGTTTCAAACAAGTGTTTTGACACCAGCCATTAAAAAATCAGTATTATTAGGGTGCTCGAATGAGCCAGCTTCTTG